>NW_027495203.1:0-204128 GCF_021521415.1 Bidens hawaiensis | reverse complement strand
CAATTTTTACCATTTGAATTTCTTTCTTAGACAAACTTAGGTGATGAGTATTTATGAGAAACCTTATTTTTATCAAATTTATTCAAAAACACACCGCCAGATTAAAAGTTTTAGAGGAATCAACCACACAATTTTCTTTGCTCTTAAAAACAGAGCCCACATGTAATATTAATTAATAAAAGGAAATTATGTTTATTCGAATGAGTGTTAATATTTAATTAAGATTAAATATAGTAAAAGAGTATGGACTTGGGTGGGGAAAGATGAAATAAGGGATGGGATGGGCCTTAGGTCCATGGGCTTAAGAGGGTATAAATACTCCTTAAACCACTCTAAAACCCTAAATCCCTAATTATCATCTTCTTAGCCTCCCAACACACTCAAAACACACACACAAACATCCTTCCTTACGGCCGTGACCAAGGAGAAGGGTTCAAAACCAAAACCGAGCTTTAATACTTGAATTTTTTGGCTATACAAGCAAGATACAAGCTCCTTGTAGAATATCAAAGCTAATCGTAGCCTAAAAGGTCAAAAGGTATGTTCTTTACATAGAAACGTTATGTTTTTATGAACGGTTTGCCCTAGAACTTAGCCCTAGAGTAGATTAGGTATAGATGAACCATAAAAATGCAAACTTGATGTTTAAAATGGACTTAACAAACTCATGTACATATACGGCTCGTATGAAGAAATCGTAGATCTGAACCCCAAGAACGTTTAAATGAAAAAGGTTCAAGCTTTACGTATGGACGGGCTAGGTCTTAGACGAAAAAGGTTATGGAAACGTTTATGGGATAATATAATACGAAAATGGGGGCATAAAGGTTAAAATATAATGAAATAATGTCAAAAAGGAACACATGGTAGCATGTCATTTGAATACATTCCATATATTCGATTCCATGGGTTATATTCAAATACAATAGGTATATTAGAATACATTGAGAAATTCGAATACAATGGATATGTTAGAATACATTTAGAATTTCAAATACAATGGGCATGTTAGAATACATTATGAATTTTGAATACAATGGGGAATGTCAGAATACATTGAGAATTTCAAATACAATGGGCATGTTAGAATACAATGATAAATTTGAATACAATGGACACATTAGAATACATTGAGAGATTCGAATACAATGGGCATGTTAGAATACAATGATAAATTCGAATACAATGGACACATTAGAATACATTGAGAGATTCGAATACAATGGGCATATTAGAATACATTGAAAGATTCGAATACAATATGACCATTCGAATACAATATGATCATTAGAATACAATATGATCATTAGAATGCAATATGATCATTCGAATCAATATGATCATTAGAATACAATATGATCATTTTAATACAAATGTATTCCAATCTATTATAATCACATGTCATTAGAAGACAAATGTATTCCAATCACATGCCATTGAAATACAAATGTATTCCATTCACATGCCATTAGAATACAAATGTATTCTAATACAAATGTATTCTAGTACCATTCAAATACAAGATATTCAAATATAATGCTATTAGAATAGACCAGACTTAACCATTTCTGGTGCAAACCTAAAGAAAGAGTATAGGATTAGGAAATTGATAAGTGTAATTGATGTACAGTTAGCCGTGCTCAATTGAAGAAAGAAATCACTATTAACTCAGAAAGAAACCGGAGACAGGTGAGTTTCTAGCCCCATTTCTTTGTTATGTTTTCGGGGCTGTGTGCATAATCAATGTGAATGCTAATATACTTACCATAAAAGGTAAGTGCATGTCTTAATGATGAATGTGATAGTTATGTTTATATTGTGAATGAATTCATGACAGTACGTGAACGATCTTCGGAAATTGCACGTATTGTTAAGGAATGTATAGTGTAGTAAGTATGAAATGAGTATGTGAATGAAAGTATGTATGATATTATGAAGAGTATGTATGGATGTTATATTGTTACTGACAAAGAAAGGTAATGTATGGTTGTATGGTAACGAAAGGGAACCGAGCCCTAATAATACTTGATGCAAGAGGGAACCGAACCCTAATAATATTCGAGGCAAGAGGGAACTGAAACCTAATAATATGCGAGGCAAGAGGGAACCGGGCCCTAATAATACTCGAGGCAAGAGGGAACCGGGCCCTAATAATACTCGAGGAAAGTAGGGCGTAATGCTCTATTAAAACGTAAGGTATGATAATGAAAGAAAGAAATTATGAAGGTAAGTAAGTGTATAATGAACGAATGTATGAAAGTATAAAGTATGAATGAAAGTATGTAATTATGAATGTGTTGTATGTTGTACGATTAACTAGAACTCACTTAGCGTAGCTAACTTTTAATATGCACGCAGATGAGTAGATAGAGGTAGCTGGCTTGAGCGGGGCACATGGCAGATGAATCAGAGACTGGCATCCGAAGACTCAAGATGTTTTTATGTTTATTTATGTTTAATTTGAAAGATAAGAATTTTTTTTAAGACATGTTTATGAAGTTATATGTAATGTTTAATGAAAGTTTTATATTCCGAGAAAGTTTTTATTAACTCTGATATTTAGAACTGTGTTTATGAGTAATTCCAACGTCCAATGTAGGGCACCGGTGACGGGGCCTTACAAGTTGGTATCAGAGCAAATTTCGAGAGAATTAAGCATCCTACATGCTTCGACTCGAACAGAGAATGGGATTTAGGTAAGAAAAGAAAGAAGATGCTAGTTCAAGAAAGCCATGTGTCACTCAAGAAAGCTAAGTGAAGGTAAATTGTATGGTTAAATAATGTATAATAATGTTAGTTTAATTGCAAGGGATAAGAGTATATGATGATATGAACTGTTTGATTGTTTAACTACTAGAAGTTGTACTAGCACAAGTGGACTCACAAAAGGAAGTGTATAGGACACGGAGAGTAAAGTGTTCAGCTAATCACAGCTAGCCATTGTTATTACCTGTTACCCTTACTATCCTTGTACTAAATAGTTCCTTGAATGATGACGTTTGTGTTTCATTTCCTATAGATTACGAATGGCGGGCTTTAGGAACGTTCTCGGACTATGAGGTCGCAATGGACGTCAAGGCCGGCCACATAGTGTCCAAGAACCTTCGTGGAATCAGCCACTAACTCAAGGGAAGAAGGGAGTGCAGCTGGAAGGAATCTGAGCAACAATGAAGGGTATCAAATTTATCATGCTATTCAGGCAGCCATTGCTCATGCTATAGCTGCTGCAGTAAAAGACCTGCAACCTAAAAATCCTACTGGAAGCCATGCCAGAACTGCTAAAGGGTCAGGAGAGAATGGTAAGAATGATGACGAGAGAGAGAGAAAGGTGACTCGAGTGAGGTTAAATATGTGAAGATCGTGATAGAAAGAGAGGCCGAGGTGGGTGTAACTGCAAGTCCTTCAAAGGTTGTGACCCACCGAAGCTGACTGGTTTAGGAGACGCAATCGCTACTCTCCAATAGATAACTGCAATGGATAAATTTATCCGAATTAGCGAGTGCCGTAACGACCAAGCAATGGGCTATGCTACCCAATCTTTCGATGATGAAGAAATGTACTAGTAGGAGTCGGTTGAGCAGAGGAAGAGTCATGGAAGAGATTATGGCCTTGAAATAGGATGATCTGAAGGAGTTGGTGATGAAGAGGTTATGTGTTGATGCCGAGGTTGAAAGGGCTGAGATGAAGTTTCTGAACTTGAAGGCGGGAAAGATGACACACCGTGAGTATACTACCGAATTCAACCGAATGTCTAGGTTGGTGTCTGATATCGTTAACATTGAGGCCAAAAGGATCAAGTGCTATGTAAGAGGGCTACCGCAGAATGTCCGCATGCTATTCAGGGAAAATAAACCTGTTACGATTGACTCAGCAGTGGAACTCGTTGAGATGGTTTATGATGACTTGGCTGTGGATGATGTTGTGGTGGGGGAGGAGAGAAAGAATAAGAAATGTGTCAACCTTGCTAAGCGACCCGGTGATAAGTTGTGGAACTCAAAAGACAAGAAACAGAAGGTATGGAAGCAGAATTCGTGCAAGACTTGCAGTAAGATGCACGGTGGTGAGTGTAGGTGGGGTATTGGTTCCGATACATGTCATAAGTGAGGGAAAATGCATGCTGGGGAGTGTAGAGTTGGATCAAATGTTTGCTATAAGTGTGGAAAGGCATGCCATTATGCTCATGAGTGTAATTCCAAGCCCGCATGTTACAAGTTCGGTAAGACGGTCATTTTGCTAGGGAATGTACCGATGGTGGAGCCGGGGGAAGCGGAAAGAAGGATGCTGTAACATTTGTTACTTTTCAAATCCGACCCGACCCGTTTATTTTATTTTATATATTTTTTATTTCTTTTGCCTCATTTATTATTCGAACGCTCGTTACTAATTCCCGCCTTCGTTTAAAAGTTTATATATATTTTGTTTATTGATAACAACTATGAAATACATGCAAAATCCACCCCTTAGCTAAATTTTACCCACTTTTACACCCACCACCTAAGTGCAAGAACTATTTTGTAAAACTATCAAACAAACCATCTTCTTCGTATTACCACCTATCACCACCGACGCCTCCCTCCTTCTTGGCCCTCAATTCTCGGCCTAAATCACGAAATTGATTTCACCAAATCATTCTTTGATCCTTAGCGCGTTCCACCGACACTCTAATTTTGGAAAATGAGAACTAATTTACAGCCAATCAACGCGTTTTTGAAAACTTAACAAACCACACCTAAAATATGCTTATTTCACTATAAATACCCATTTATAATTCAATTAAGCTCGACCACAGACACCTTACAACATCACGACAGTAAACCCTAACTCAATTACAACATACAAAGTCATCCAAACCCAAATTGAGTTCAAGTTGAAGCCACGAACCCCCGATCCAGTTCTCCTTTAATCCGGCATCCAAATCGGTAATTGAAACATGTTTTTGGTTCGTTTTTAACTAATGATAGTAAGCCCTAATCAATTTTAATAAACTATAAGCAATAAACCCAATTTGAAATTCTAGGGTTTGTATGTTCTGCGGAAGAACAAGACTTTGTATTTGTTAAACCAGTTTCAGTTTATAACCAAGTTGAGGCATTGGCCTGATGGCCAGTGCATATAAGTTAAACTGAGAACCGGCCTGGGGCGCGGGTTCGAGTCACCCAGGCACGGTTTTGTATTTTTAATTTATGAAAAGTTATTTTGACCATTTTTGTTATTAATATATATATATATATACAACGTTAGATAAACGCTATTTTGATAAACCGAACCCACCGACTTTTTGTCTCCTTATCTTTTTGATCTTGTGATTTGTTATTAATCGAAAGATATATATTATATATAATATCTGTTTTATTTATTTAAATATCTAATGTAAATAATAATAGTAATAATAATACTACTTATCGTAAAAATAGTAAAAGAAAACTCTAATATATATATATATATATATATATATATATATATATAGGGGTGGGATCTAGAGAAAACTCCTCTAAAAAAGGGAACTAGAGAACTACTAAATAATTATTTTTAACTATTTTAAAAAAAAATATTTTGTGATTTTTTTTTCTATCCTCCTAATAAGATGATATTGATACTAAAAAAAAAACCTTGTTGGTGTAGTACTGTAGTGCATATGTGCACTAATACCTATTTCATATATACAATAGTGTTTTATTACATATAATACAATACAATTGCATTATCCAATACACACTATTAAATATATGTAAATACGACACTAATAATTGTATGCAAAACACATTATCGCATATATGTAATACAACACTAATGCACATATGCACTATATCGATTTTTTTTTTAATTTCTGTATAGAATATAACACTATTGTAAATAAACAGTACAAAAAACTATATATATAAGCTATTCAACACTATTTCAAATATCAAAATGCACACTATTGCACGTATGCATTATACAAAAAGTCGGTGTATTGCATATATGCATTACTCGTTAATTTTTTTATTTTTTTTATTTTTATATTTTTTTGAAGTGAAGAATAACAACATATAAGAAGGATGAAATAAAAAAAATTTTAAATATTTTTTTTTAATTAAATTAAAAATACTTCATTATTAGTTCTCTAGTTCTCTCCACAAAATGGAGTTCTCTCATGATCCTCTTCCTATATATATATATATATATATAAATCCAAAGCTCTTTTAAATCGATTTGTAACTGTAATGTCGCGTTGCATTATTTTTAATTTTCTCTACCCTCTAGTTTATATTAAATACAAAATTTAATATGAAATAAATTAATTATGTTTTAACTACAATTGAACTTAAAAGCCTATCGAATCCCAAAACCGTCATAGGTCGTGTTTAAATAATTATTATTTTATTTTTTTTATTAATTAGTATTATCGTTAACAACTAGGAACTTTCGTTGATGTATCTCGAGGAACTCGCCGATTTTACCTTAAATTTTTATCGTCATCCTGTCTTCGTTAATCCACTCGTTAAGGTGAGTTTACATACCCATTTTTCTCCATCTTTTATATTTTGGGGGTAGCATGTATACGTTATTCAAGTTTACTTATGTTTTATTCCCACATCTATTCAAAACACAATTCAATATATGTTTATGTGTGATTATTGCATGCTCTTTGATAATGCTCTATGTGTTTAATTGTTTATTTTATGTTTGGTGGTTGGTATCTCTTCCTCATCTATCCTCATCTTGTATGTTCATACACTTACCCATGTACTTTTATTTCGTATCAATAGGAACGGGTCCACATCTATTTAGTTGTTTACATTTTCATAAGAATTATAATACTCATCCTTTACATATGAATTGTGGTTTTTATCTATATATAACTCAACTAAAACTTATGTACTCTCACCAACATTCATGTTGACAAACTCTATTTTCATGTTACAGGTACAAGTAGTTGATATTATTCAAGAGTGAAGACATTAGTTTGATCTTAGAATATTATACAAAACTATGAAGTAATTTTGATTATTATAATTAGTGTCTTTTGATCTACTGTCCAATCAATACGTTACGCCCCGGCATGTTCCGCCTTTGATCGGGGTGTGACAGATTGGTATCAGAGCCGAAGGCTATAAGATAGGTGGTTAGATATAACGGCCTAGTAGCATGCTTAGGGTCCCTATACGTGATATGCCTTTACGTGTTTGCACCCTGAATTATATTATTGATTGCAGTAGATTAAATACTATTTGACGATTTAATATTATTCTTATACACGAAATCACACACTTAATCCGAGGCTATGCCTCACTCTCAAAATTTTTTTCAAAACATTAAGACAATTTTAAATGGGAAATTCCTTATGAAATCCCGCCTTTTCACTACCCTCTCCTTGAGGAAGATGCGTGTGACGGATATGTAGTAACTGTAAGAGTGACACACTTGTTTACCGAACACATGACACCAAGGCTTGCGAGCCTAAGGAAGTGCAATGCGCATAAATCTTAATCAACCGCGAGATCCGGTTGCCTTCCTGTAGTGTTTAGTAAGGGTGTGGAACTTATTAAGCCAAAGCATATCACACCAAACGAAACCGAATCTACTACCCTCATTGTATCAAACGTGGTCATGCGACGATCACACTCTTAAATCAACAATGAGATTTTGTTTAATTTTTTTTTATGAATATTTTCCCAAATTATTAAGTTCATCAATACCGTAAGTTAAGGGTATTAAAATTTTATTTTGTATTCTATGTTAAGGTTATTAAAAAAAAATTTGTACTCTCATGAATTTTCACAAAAATCGAAATTTCACATAGTTATACATTTTTTTTTTCAAAACATAATAAACTTTTCACGTGTCATCATTGTAGCATGTCTACTTCCCGCCTTATCAACGGTAACCGTCGTACCAGCAATCGGGCCATGGCATGTCATCCCGCATTGCTTAGGGAATCATAGAAGCCCTCCCAACGGTCATCTCTCAATTGCAAACTGTGAATGCTTCTTCATAATCCACAACTCCGAACCCAATTGCTTACCCCCTCAAACAATTCAAGAGTGCTAACCCGTCCGAATATTTCTGTATCGACGGTGCTACCATTCTCCTCCAATGGTTCGAAGAAATGGAGAGCATATTCCTCAATTGTGAATTTCCTGAGGACAAGAAAACAACTTACGCCTCGAGCATTCTCAAGAAGAATGCCCTCAATTAGTGGAACCGTTTGAAGCGCACGCTTGGCGCTGAGGTTTCCATGGCCTTGCCATGGGATGACCTCAAGAACTCATGCTCAAGAAGTTTTGCCCGGAACATGAGCTTCGGAAGTTGGAAGAGGAGTTTTGGAATTTGAAACAAGAAAGTGGAAACGACGCCATCTACAAAGATCGTTTCCATGAACTGAGCCTTCTCATCCCTCACATAGTCACTCCCCTTGAACGTTCAATCGAAAAGTACATCTCGGGTTTGCCTATTGTAATCCAAGATTCCGTCCTAAGTCGTGAC
The DNA here is from genome assembly GCF_021521415.1 of Bidens hawaiensis. Taxonomy (NCBI): domain Eukaryota; kingdom Viridiplantae; phylum Streptophyta; class Magnoliopsida; order Asterales; family Asteraceae; genus Bidens; species Bidens hawaiensis. The sequence continues at coordinate 195,662 of NW_027495203.1, read as the reverse complement.
CCTCAAACCCTCCATGATGCCATCACCCAAGCCGGTACCCTCACCGAGAACCACGTTAATGTTGGGACCTTGACGCGGAAAAATTTCAAGAAGTCCAATGATAATCCTGCATCCGAGCCCACCAAAGAACCCAAGCCCGTATCTCTCAAACCCGAGTCTTCTAAGCCTGAATTCTTCAAGCACAGGTACTCTCCTCATTACCGCAACAATAAAAGAAAGTCCAATTCCCAAAACTATGTATTGGCCCAATCACAAGCCCATCCCACCAAGAAACCCTACACAGGACCCCACCCATTATGTGATACGTGTAACTTTCACCATTCGCCTAACCTCAAGTGTCGACAATGCACCCATTGCAATCGATTTGGTCACCTCTTTACCACATGTCGTGAACGCAACCAACTTTTGATGCAACCATTTACCTCACCTCTTACCCAACCCTTACCTTATGCTCAACCATTTACTCAATCTCCCTTAAGTATTAGAGCTTGTTACAATTGTGGAGACCCTAGCCATTTTCACAATGCATGCCAAGACTCGCACACATGAACCAAATTCAATCCTACCCAACTCAAACTACTCAATATCAAGCTTAACAAGCCCAAGTAAATCAACTTCAACCATTCCAAGCTCAACCCATTCAAGTAATTCAAGCCCAACCCATTCAACCAGTTAAAGTCAACCAAATCCCAATCAACCAACCTCAAGTTAACCAAGCCACTCAAGGTGCTCAAGGACAAGTGTGTTACATCAATGGTTCCCAAGTCTAAGCCTAACCCTAACCCTTTATGAAGACATGCTATGCAAAAGACGTTTCTTTCATTTAGTTCTTTTCATTTAAATCTAATGTATTGATTTCTTTAAATCCCCAGTTTTGTTATGAACTAGCTGTGTGCCCGCGCGATGCCACGGGGTATGCACGCAAGCATGTTATCGGATGCATAACCGGTGTTAAAACGTGTATTTTGAATAAATTAATGTATAACTGGGTTTTCGAAATTTTAAACTTCTTATTTAGAATATCTAAACTTATTTGGCTAACATCTCCCTATAACTCGAACACGTTTTGATCTGCCAAATAGGGATAAGCAAATTCGGTACCAGTACTATAACGATACCGATTTGGTACCGTCGGTACCAAAGTTTTGAGTTTAGAGATCGGTACAGTATTTCCTGAATTTACACCTTCGATACCTGTACTATCCCGGTACCGTTATCGAACTGAATATTTTGGTATCGGTACCAGTACCAAGAATTTACAAATTTCGGGATTTGTATTTCCGGTACCGGTACGGTACCGAGCTCATCCCTACTGTCAAAGTCCTCGATCGTTGATTCGAAAAAATAAAAAAGAAATTTAAAAATGATCAAAACCCATTTTGCTGGGCATTTTGACCTGAACCAAAATTGATACTTTTTTTAAATGTCACGAAATAATTTTGCTTATAATACGCACATCGATATTTAGTAAATCATATATTGAGACGTCAATAAAAATAAACACGTCATTATTGTATGTTTGAAATTTATTAAAACTTATTATATTCAAAGATATAAAATAATAAACGAAGAAAAAGTAAAATAGTTGAAAATATGGGTAAACTTAATGGGATGAAAGAGTAATTATTAATTAAATTTACAAAAGTTGAGTATAGTTAAAGTGTTAAATTTGTAATTATATTTTTGGTTATTAATTGCATATTTGAGTTGTACTCTTATGCTTAATTGACTTGTACATTATAATAAACACATCAAAATAAAATAAAGTTTACATTGAAATGTCAACAAAAATAAGCACATTGCAATGGTAAGTCCATTTTTTTAAACATAATTTATAAAAAGATATAGAAGAAATAAAATTTTTAAATGAATTTATCAAATAAATGGGTAAAGATTAGGGGTTTATGTGTAACTACTTTATAAATTAACAAAATTTTGTTGATGTTGAAGGACTATATTTGTAACTATTTTCTAAATCAAATATTCTTAACCGTCAACATGTCCAAAAAACTATACTACCCCTAAAATTTTAAATTTTATGCATTACTAATTGTTTATTATGCAATAGTGATTGTCCCTCTTAAAATTTAAGAGGTCCTTCACTCATCCATTATATATAGTTGAGATGTGAATTATGGTTATTTATAATGGTATTCAATCCCTCATTTATTCCTATTTTGTCGTTTATTGCACTATATATTGTTATACAATTTTTTTTAAGTGGTCTATGACCGGTTATATACCATGACTATGTGCATTGTGATGTGCATAGTTATCTAATAGTACCGTATTTGTATCATAAGCTGCCTATGACTGATTTCCTACAAAACGTTTTGGAAATTGGGACTACGAACATGTGTTGTACATAGTAATCTAATTGGAGTCACATGTACAAATTTTATTTTTATATTTTAATACATGGCTACCCAAACCCTCCACACTCACCACATTCTCATGGTACTCTTATCTTATCCCATTGATTTTATAATCTTGATTCCAACCCTCAACTATTATTATATTCATAAGTCATGTGAACTGTTTGTTGTGTGAACCGATTATTGCGTGAATTTTGTTGTCGTCACAAGTATTTTCTTTGTATCGTATGTGTAAGTTACTTATATAATTTTCCTCTATCTATTTATTTCATTTTGTTGTTATCACTTTCGATGGTTAACTTCGACTATTTCGTTAATATTTATTTATTTATTATTATTAAGATTATTTACTAGTTATTTATGATCATTAAATTTCCCATATTGATATTATCTGTTAATTGCTCTCAATCAAATGATTCTATTTATATATAAAAAAATGGAGTTTTATTTTACCCGTGTTTTCAAACCCGCACAACGGGACGAACCATGTGCATCATGCGATGATCTAAATAATTATGAGTGCACGCATAATTATCGAAATCCTCGTATGGAACTCATGATGAATACGGTTGTGTGTCATAACACGGAACCCAGGGTGGTGATCTTGGCTAACGATACAAATATCGATGTGATAAGGGCATGGTGGATACGCCGCTGGTACATCCTATATATAAGTGTTCTTATCATGCCTTCCGTGTTATTTGGGTCACCTGAAGATCTGTGTTATTTTTTTTTATAAAAAAAATCATTTCTTTCTTAGACTCTTACTTTTTTTCATTATGTTATGTTTTATTTAATTTCGGGACGAAATTTACAAAAGTTTTGAATCCTGTAACATTTGTTACTTTTCAAATCCGAAACCCGACCCGTTTATTTTATTTTATATTTTTTATTTCAATTGCCTCATTTATTATTCGAACGTTCGTTACTAATTCCCACCTTCGTTTAAAAGTTTATATGTATTTTGTTTATTTTTTTTATTGATAACAACTATGAAACACATGCAAAATCCACCCCTTAGCTAAATTTTACCAACTTTTACAACCACCACCTAAGTGTAAGGATTATTTTGCAAAACTATCGAACAAACCATCTTCTTCTTGTTACCTCCTATCACCACCGACGCCTCCCTCCTTCTTAGCCCTCACTTCTCGGCCTAAATCACGAAATTGATTTCACCAAATCATTCTTTGATCCTTAGCGCGTTCCACCGACACTCTAATTGTGGAAAATGAGAACTAATTGACAGCAAATCTACGCGTTTTTGAAAACTTAACAAACCGCACCTAAAATAAGCTTATTTCACTATAAATACGCATTTATAATTCAATTAAGCTCGACCACAGACACCATACAACATCACGACACTAAACCCTAACTCAATTACAACATACAAAGCCGTCCAGACCCAAATCAAGTTCAAGTTGAAGTCGCGAACCCTCGATCCCGTTCTCCTTTAATCCGGCATCCAAATTGGTAATTGAAACATGTTTTTGGTTCGTTTTTAACTAATGATCGTAAGCCCTAAATCGATTTTAATTAACTGTAAGCAATAAACCCAATTTGAAATTCTTGGGTTTGTATTGTTTTGGGGAAGAACAAGACTTTGTAATATTAAACCAGTTTTAGTTTATAACCAAGTTGAGGCATTGGACTGATGGTCAGTGCATATGAGTTAAACTGAGAACCGGCATGGGGCACGGGTTCGAGTCCCCAAGGCCCAGTTTTGTATTTTTAATTCATGAAAAGTTATTTTGACCATTTTTATTATTAATATATATATACAACGTTAGTAAAAAAAAACTTGTGATTTATTATTAAACTGAACCCACCGACTTTGTGTCTCCTTGTCTTTTTAAACTTGTGATTTATTATTAATCGAAAGATATATTGTCACACCCCGTTAAGCGTATTGCGGAAGCGTAAAACGGAAATGCAACAGATACAACTGGTATCAAATACATTGTTCATAAAGAAACATTACTAACTAGTTTACAATATATTATATTGTTCTAACATCTTTTACAAACTAGGTGATACTATCAAACCGGTTCTTCAATTACTTTACTTCTAACTCAAATGCCCATGACAGCAACCACCAATCAGACACGTAACGCACAGAAAATTACTTCTCATATCTGATTACCTGAAAAGCATGTTAAAATAGGTCAACTACGAATAGTTGGTGAGTTTCATAAGTTTAACGAAATCAGTTCTGCGTACCACACAGTCATAGTTTGTATGTACGCGCGTATGTAAAAATATGTGTTTACGTTTGTATAAATATGTACAGCCATATCCTTGTGTGTGCATATGCACACTTGTAAGTTTATAATATAAATTTGAAATTTCGGTAAAATCGTGGTTGTTTGTTCGTACTACCTGTTTCCAATTTCCGTGTTTAACCAACCACTGTGGCCCCCTTTCCGCCCACAACGGTTCCGTGTTAACATCGACCACTGTGGTCCCCCTTCCACCCACAATGATTCCACGTAAACTCAAACATTATATAGTGTACACGCAAATAATTAGTATATTCTACACATAATATTTCCTACGGCTAATCACGTAGCATGTATATAGACACATATACACATATAGTATTAATCACGTATCACCAAATACGGTAGCTCCCCATCCGCCCACAATACGCATAATCACATTATTCTCTTAACATTCATGTCATAATCAAGTTAGTTCGTTTAATAAGTTGCAGCAGAACTTGGCTCATAGGCCATACTCAACTTTAGTTTATAAGTTGCAGCAGAACTTGGCTCATAGGCCATACTCAACTTTAGTTTAGTAAGTTGCAGCAGAACTTGGCTCAGAGGCCATACTCAACTTTAGTTTATAAGTTGCAGCAGAACTTGGCTCATAAGCCATACTCAACTTTAGTTTATAAGTTGCAGCAGAATTTGGCTCATAAGCCATACTCAACTTTAGTTTGTTACTATTGTGGCCACCCTTCCGCCCACAATAGCCCCATAAATATCATAGACCACGTTATTCCCATGGCCATTACAGACCATGTTGTTTCCCAAATTAGTTATGTTTAACATTATACAATGTGTTTGTATAAACATGTTGTCACGTGTAATTTCATTTTGTTTTGCAATTCGTATTATCTCCACTCAATATACCAGTCAATGATAATAATCATCTTTCATCAGCACGTAGTCAATCATTATGTTTGTAGGGACTTTTCATATATAATTGTTCAGATATTTATTATGTCCCGAATCGTTTTTAGATCGATAACGTGTATAAACATGCTTTCCACCCCAAAAGTTTGTAAAACAGTTTAGAAAGTGGGGGTCGTGAAACTCACCTTATCGTAGTTCGCACAGAAATCACGTGTCAATAAGTCAGATGCCTCGTTTATAGCCTGATTCCTATAAACGGTACCGTATCGTTAATACTAGGACAGTGTTCAAGCTAAGTCGGGCTGTATAGATAATCTGGGTATAGCTGTTAGGTCCAGAACATGACCATAGTCTTAGATTGTGACGTTGTATACTATGAAATGTTTAAAACTGGATTTGACTCAGTTTCACCGTTTTCCGAGCCTAGCTCAGTTGATCGTTTATACGTTTCGGGATTAGGTAAGATCACATAAACTTAAGTAAATATATTGATTGATAAAATGATTTGATTTATGAAAGAATTTTAAGGTTTCGGTGTCTGGTTTGATCGCAGGGTTCGTTTCCGTTTTCACACGGTTTTAATTATACAAAACGCGCCCAATCCACCCGATTTGTCCGGAATTTTCGTAACAAGTTCGTTTTTATCAATATCATTCAAAAATATGATATTTGACCACTTTTGACATTTTGACATACCAGTCAGTCCGTTAAACACAAAACTGCCGATTTCGTTAAAACAATTATAATTTAAATCTTTGATTAATCATAACTAAATATGTACTTATATATAAATTATGCAAATTTTTGTAAAAATACATTAAGACATGGAGAATTTTATAAAAATATTTCCAGAAATTTTATGATTAATTATTTATTTATAAAAATTCATTTAATAGGTTATAATCATGTAATAAATGGCCCGTTTATATCAAACGACCTCCGAAAAATCCAATAATTTTTACCAATGGCCTTAATGTTCTTACATAGCCCCTGCAAAATTTCCAGAACCTAACTCTTTTGACAAAATGCCTTTTTGTGCGTTTTTCGGCTGTTAAAATTCGGTTAAACGATGATTGCACAAACCATACTTAGGAATTTCCAATGATTCCCAAACTTTACCAGTGATCTTACCATCCCATATCAAACTCCAAAACCAAGTTTCAGAATTTTTCAACATGTTTAGCTATTTTTCCCAAATAAACGCTCATAAACGGAAATAAATTCACTAAATATTCTCCGTTTATCGAAAAATTACCAAATTTGAACAGGGACTCATTTATATGATCCCTAATGTCCCTGCAAGTTTTCACAAGCTAACAACAAGCACGTTACAACCTAATACTAAACAGCCCCTAAGCGAGTGTTACGGGTTTACCTTGTCGGTTTTCGATGAATTTTGCTAGTTTAAACGATTCTCCGGGTCTCGGGTTGCAAACTCAGTATATCTACATATCATATAACATCAAACCAAGCATAAATCATCCATGTAGCAGCCTTGATAATTAGGGTTTCGGTTTTGGGTTCAAACCGAACTTTCTAACCGTAAAAACGTTGTATTCATGTTCTAATCCGCGTTTTTGACCAAAAAAGTATATGTTCCTGGTTTGTAAACATGTTTAACATCAAAACATAATTTTGGATGATTTTTGAGAGTTTTACACCGTTAACTTTGATTTTTACTAGCCAAGACATGTTTTTATGCTATTAAACGAGTATAAACGAATCAAAATCGAGCTTTTATGAGATCATACCTAGGGTTTGCTTGAAGTTCTGTATTGAAGAAGGAAGGATCCAGATTTTTTTTGTGTTGTAAATATCTCCTATCTTGTTTATATAAAAAAAATAAACATGGAGGCCTTTGTTCAATTTTGGCGGCCGCAACTTCTAGGGGCCCATTGGGCCTCTTTTTGGCCCAATGGTGCCTCGGTTTTCGTGCCACACGTAAAAGTCGGTCCAAAATTTAGTTCGGGTTCGGTTTTTTTCGCAAAAAAATTAATTCGGGTGTGAGAAATAGCGCAAAAACGAGTGTTTTTCAGCTTATTTTTGTAAAATAAGAAAAACGTACTGACTCGTTGTAAAATTCCAAAATATTTTCACGGATTGCTTAAAACATGTCATATAAGTGTTTTATAAGTCTTTTTCGGCTTAACGGATGCTACTATGCTTGTTTTGATATTAACGATTGCGTTTAAGCTTATAGCGTATCGATAAACGAAACCTTTTTCGTTTAAAGAGTTTTAAACGTACTAAGGCCTAAATATCAATATGTTAGCCTCTATAACATATATATAACTCGTATATGACCCCTCGGTATGTATACGGGTCATAATTAGTATCGGTCGGTTACTCGTTTAAACACTACGAATTAACCGATCTATCGTTTACTTGTTACGAAATGAATATAGTGTACCTCGTTTTGTTTGCTATCGAACTAAGGCCATATTACTAATATTTTAGCTTGCATAGATTATATATCACTTATGGATGGCACCCTTGGATATCCGGACCATAACCAGACCCGTTTGGTTATTTGTTTGTTCGTTACGCAATAAGCGGTTAAACGCTTATTCGAGTTTGTAAGTACTAAGGTGTACTTGGTTTTGCCACGGACGTCACATTCTCCCCCTGTTAAAAAATTTCGTCCCCGAAATTCAATATGCCATATATGCTCTTTTTGTGGAAAATTTTATAATCATTTGTTTTGGAATTCGTTTTTCTGTTTCCGAACACGTTTGATTCCCCATTGTGGATTCCACTGGATTTTATTCAATAAGATTTTATTGTGTCACAACTGTTTGATTTTCCCCACTCAGCATTTCCATGAGTCTCTTTATAGAATTTAGCTGTATAAAAGTTTTCAAATAGTACTAATCCCGCCATGTCAGTAGGGCACTCATTTTGATTCGATATATATATATATATATATATATATAATGGGAATGAGATAATTTTGTTTAATACGTTACGGTTCGAGCTAAGGTATTTTAGAATCAGCCCATCGTTTTCCTCAACCCAACTAACAACTTTCAAAATTTGATAACTTCTCGTATTTCTCAGTATAGCCCTCTTGTTAGCCTTAGGCGGCCTTCGGTTTGTTATTAATATCACGAGTTTTATTTATGGTTATCGAAATCGAATCGGATTTTATTTTGGATGTCGCCAATTTTTCAATTTCAATAAGATGGCGAATTACATTCTTGCTCGTATAATATAGTATATAGGCGTTTACATAATATTACGATGATTGTTAATGTACGAGGATTGACATTACCGGTCTTACTCTCCTCTAAGGTTTGAATAGTTTATTTGATTTGATTGTTTTATAGAGGATTATAGATTGAGCTTAGGCCAATTAGGGATCTAAAATTTCATACCCAGTTCACCAAGAGTAAGGTTTTGTTAAGGCTTTTTCAGTTGGATAGTTGTTACCATTCGGAAGAAAGTATTCGGAGTGGATTAGTCAAGAAACTATCATTTAACTGGCATTGGTTTCTCAGGATGTTTTAGGAATATGTGTTAAGAGATCCATTGTAGTTTGTTTCCCACTTCTAATGGGGTATCTCGAATTGTTGTAGCATCTCCGAGGATCTTTTGTATTCCCCATTAACTTATAATAGTGCACACTTTACAACATATGTGCCTATGATTCCTTCATATCTTTCGCTTGCATCTATATATTATTACTCAGTTTATCCGCACATCTGGCCTGGCTTTTCCTTGTTCATCACTCAGTTTGCTATAAAAGTTTAAAGTTCAAGTTTCGGTTACGGATAGTGTAGATTTCCTCATCCGTGTTTCGTCATTGGGGTACTAGGTTTTGTTCCGTGTACCGGGTCACTTCTTTATCTAGAAGAGGTAGTATAACAGTTTTATTTCTATATATAACCTTCATTTGAACTTAATTAACTAGTCCATACTGACTATTACACAATGACTCCTCACTTTCACCGGGAGTGCATTGATAGGGAATAGCTAGTTATTTAGGTTAAGAGGGTAGTTTTTCGAGTAATATGGTTAGTATTTATAGTCTTACTTTTGGTGGTTTCTATAGTATTCAGAATTGTTATTTTACTAGACAGTATATTTTCCAAGGTAATAACTTGTAGGAACGAAACGTCTATCAGTGTCCATAATCAATAAACTAAAGTATATTAGGCATTACTAAGAACGTACCTGTTACTACATTTGTTCTATCCGGTTTATTCACAATACTTGTCCCCTAGTCGAGTTGGACGTCGATGTCGGTCCTTGCCTTTGTCTTTCCATCGCAATTGGGTTCAATCTAGGGCAGTCTTTCTTGATGTGCTCCATACTACCACACTCATAACAGGCATTACGGTTTATTATGGGTTGGTTTTGGTAGACTGGTTGTTGTCGTGTTGGTTGCGGTTGGGGTAGTTGTGAGTCCTGGAGTTGGGTTGATGGATTTATAGTATTCATAACGGTTCTACAATTTCGGGCATAGTGTCCCACCTTCCCACATTTGTGACACACATTGGTCCGACATTCACCAACATGATGATAACCACATTTTCCACATCTAGGCAAAAGTCCGTTATACTTATTTTGCTTCACATCGGAACTGATCATAGCGTAATTTTGTATTGCAAGGCGCGCGCATTTATTCCGTTGTCTTTCTTGTATTCCCGCTCCATAATTGGTTCGTTTTGTACCAGATGATTCCCCGGGCATTCTTAATGAACCACTTCTAATCAAATCAGAAGTTACAATGCCGGCTTGTAACACGGCATTTTCGAAAGTTACAGGGCCAGTTGAATTAACCAAACTCCTGACTTTGGGGGCTAAACCCCAAATGTAGCGTTCAGTACGTTTAGATTCTGGGGTAACTAACCATGGGACTAGACGAGCCAGTTCGTTAAAGCGATGGGTATACTCCAAGTGATCTGCACCCTTCATTTCCAGATTCCAGAGTTCTTGCTCTAATTTCTGAATTTCGTTTATCGGACAAAAGCGTGTTATCATAAGATTTTTAAGTTCGGTCCAAGACATACGATTGGTTGCCTCTTGTCCTTGAATTTGCACAACAGTATTCCACCACATTAGCGCGTGGTCTACAAATGTAGAAGTAGCAAATTTGACAATACAAGCTGGTGGACAGTTAGTGATATTAATGATAGATTCAGTCTTTTCGATCCACTTTACCAGTCCATTTGGTCCTTCAGTACCACTAAATTCCATAGGTTTACATAGCATGAAGTTTTTAAGTTGATATCCGTGTTGCGGGGGATTTTGATTGTTACAACTATTGTTCAAGTTCGGTAGGAGATTATCATTATTGAAAGTAATATTGGTATTCAACGGGGGAGTATTAGTTGCGATAGTATCAGTATTTTTCGGGGGAGCATTTGTGGTTGTATTAGTATTTGTCGAGGGATTAGTATTTACACCCGCGTTAGCGTTCGACACTTGATTTGTATTCATAGTTGTATGGATACCAGCAGCGAATTGTGCTGCTATTGTCGGAAGTACTGTTTGTAGTTGTCGAGCGATCATTTCGGCTATATCTGCCTCAGACAACATGTTTACTTTCTTCGGGGCCATTCTAATATAAAAACCAGTTATCTCACGATTAACACAATTCACATACGCTAATAATCACAAAAAGGACTTACAATAACAAGTAATCAGGTATTTCAATTAACACGTATGTATCACACAGGTTTGTTCTCGAGTCTGAATACTAAGGATAGTATATAAAATTAGCCTAGCAAACACCAAAGTTTGCATATATATTAAAAGTTGTCATCTCATGACAAGAAATTTTAACCCAATAGGGGTCAATGTTTGTATTAAAAATGCCCAAATCGTCCTCCATATTAGTATAGCGCACCACCATATGCTTGTATGGAGTATCAGAAACTATACACGACAATACCGTGCTATCCTTATCTATCAAAGTACGCGTTATAACAATTTTAAATAATTCACAACTTGTACGACAATTGTTCCGATATGATCCCATTATTGGGAAGCTGTTTTTGTTCGGTCTCTCCCGTAGGTAGATATTTGCTCGCTACGAGTTTAATCAGTATGTTATAGTGGGAATGCACGTGTATATTTCACCTGACTTCTAAATGTTGTTAACTAATATTGTAACATATATTCTTTCGTCAGGTCATTCTGTATTCGTAGGCATGTCGTACTTAATAAAAGTAGTAGTTTGCTGGTTGGAGGTAATTAGGTTTCATTCCAGTCGGGACACGTCATCATTTCGTGAGCATGAGGTTTCTCTCCTACAGTAACCAATTGGAATAGGAAAGATATAGGAGAGGTTGGATATTCTTATTCGTAGATGGTTCAAAGAGTTTGCTAGTTAAGGAGGTTCATCAGAGTTAGTTGTACTGGTAAATTGTAAAGGAAATTATTATTAATATTTCTTTTTGAAATATCATTAGTATATTATATGTACTGGTAGTCACGGTCTGTTTATAGAATTGGGGAATCAATAAAGTAGTTATTATATTTATAATTCAATAAGTTGGATTCATCACTAAGTATTTCCCCCGGGATGGTGTTTGTTTTTCAAACAACAGAAATCGAAGGATGACCAGAAAATAGTTTAATTTAGTGTCAAAGAAACGAGTACATGAAATAAAGGTTAGACCCAGGCTGAGAGGTATTATATGTGTATATATATATATTCTTGAAATCATTATCTGTAGGACACGCCTCTCGTGATTCATTCCCGGGCCTTGTATATTAGGTTCCTTAGTGGTTTCATCATATCACCAGATTTAGTTTGAGGTCGGTTAAGCGTTCTCGTATTCTCGTTTACAGGAAACACCGGTTCCTTAGTTGTCATAAGGCTACCCGATCTCGACATCTTTCGGTGCAATCGTTAATCAGAAGAAAACGTTTTTCGGTAGCTTAGGTCATCGTAAAGGATATTATTAATTAATACCGAAGTTAAATATTTTATTTGTTACGAACAGGTATAATATAAATTTTGATACGATATAATTTTAATCATAATATAAATTAATATTAATTATGACCGAATATAATATTCGTTACAATAAGATTCAATATCATCGGTAGTATCGTACGCACACGTATCCCTATATCTCATCTCAGATAAGCACGTATGCACATTTCATATATACTTCACGTCACCTTTATGCACGTATGTTGCCATTTTTACCTATCAATATGTTCCGCGACTTCACCCCGAATTCCCTCGTACAAGCAAGTCTGTTATTACGTTCCGGACCATAATAACTCACTTGCCCTACGAGTTCATCCCGGCATTCATCAATATCTATCGTTACTCATTAATAAGTTTCCCAGTGATAATCGAGCCTACGGTTATATTATAGGTATCCTAAGGGATAACCTAATCCTTTATAACCAATGGCTCTGATACCAACTTCTGTCACACCCCGTTAAGCGTATTGCGGAAGCGTAAAACGAAATGCAACAGATACAACTGGTATCAAATACATTGTTCATAAAGAAACATTACTAACTAGTTTACAATATATTATATTGTTCTAACATCTTTTACAAACTAGGTGATACTATCAAACCGGTTCTTCAATTACTTTACTTCTAACTCAAATGCCCATGACAGCAACCACCAATCAGACACGTAACGCACAGAAAATTACTTCTCATATCTGATTACCTGAAAAGCATGTTAAAATAGGTCAACTACGAATAGTTGGTGAGTTTCATAAGTTTAACGAAATCAGTTCTGCGTACCACACAGTCATAGTTTGTATGTACGTGCGTATGTAAAAATATGTGTTTACGTTTGTATAAATATGTACAGCCATATCCTTGTGTGTGCATATGCACACTTGTAAGTTTATAATATAAATTTGAAATTTCGGTAAAATCGTGGTTGTTTGTTCGTACTACCTGTTTCCAATTTCCGTGTTTAACCAACCACTGTGGCCCCCTTTCCGCCCACAACGGTTCCGTGTTAACATCGACCACTGTGGTCCCCCTTCCACCCACAATGATTCCACGTAAACTCAAACATTATATAGTGTACACGCAAATAATTAGTATATTCTACACATAATATTTCCTACGGCTAATAACGTAGCATGTATATAGACACATATACACATATAGTATTTATCACGTATCACCAAATACAGGAGCTCCCCATCCGCCCACAATACGCATAATCACATTATTCTCTTAACATTCATGTCATAATCAAGTTAGTTCGTTTAATAAGTTGCAGCAGAACTTGGCTCATAGGCCATACTCAACTTTAGTTTATAAGTTGCAGCAGAACTTGGCTCATAGGCCATACTCAACTTTAGTTTAGTAAGTTGCAGCAGAACTTGGCTCAGAGGCCATACTCAACTTTAGTTTATAAGTTGCAGCAGAACTTGGCTCATAAGCCATACTCAACTTTAGTTTATAAGTTGCAGCAGAATTTGGCTCATAAGCCATACTCAACTTTAGTTTGTTACTATTGTGGCCACCCTTCCGCCCACAATAGCCCCATAAATATCATAGACCACGTTATCCCCATGGCCAATACAGACCATGTTGTTTCCCAAATTAGTTATGTTTAACATTATACAATGTGTTTGTATAAACATGTTGTCACGTGTAATTTCATTTTGTTTTGCAATTCGTATTATCTCCACTCAATATACCAGTCAATGATAATAATCATCTTTCATCAGCACGTAGTCAATCATTATGTTTGTAGGGACTTTTCATATATAATTGTTCAGATATTTATTATGTCCCGAATCGTTTTCAGATCGATAACGTGTATAAACATGCTTTCCACCCCAAAAGTTCGTAAAACAGTTTAGAAAGTGGGGGTCGTGAAACTCACCTTATCGTAGTTCGCACAGAAATCACGTGTCAATAAGTCAGATGCCTCGTTTATAGCCTGATTCCTATAAACGGTACCGTATCGTTAATACTAGGACAGTGTTCAAGCTAAGTCGGGCTGTATAGATAATCTGGGTATAGCTGTTAGGTCCAGAACAAGACCATAGTCTTAGATTGTGACGTTGTATACTATGAAATGTTTAAAACTGGATTTGGCTCAGTTTCACCGTTTTCCGAGCCTAACTCAGTTGATCGTTTATACGTTTCGGGATTAGGTAAGATCACATAAACTTAAGTAAATATATTGATTGATAAAATGATTTGATTTATGAAAGAATTTTAAGGTTTCGGTGTCTGGTTTGATCGCAGGGTTCGTTTCCGTTTTCACACGGTTTTAATTATACAAAACGCGCCCAATCCACCCGATTTGTCCGGAATTTTCGTAACAAGTTCGTTTTTATCAATATCATTCAAAAATATGATATTTGACCACTTTTGACATTTTGACATACCAGTCAGTCCGTTAAACACAAAACTGCCGGTTTCGTTAAAACAATTATAATTTAAATCTTTGATTAATCATAACTAAATATGTACTTATATATAAATTATGCAAATTTTTGTAAAAATACATTAAGACATGGAGAATTTTATAAAAATATTTCCAGAAATTTTATGATTAATTATTTATTTATAAAAATTCATTTAATAGGTTATAATCATGTAATAAATGGCCCGTTTATATCAAACGACCTCCGAAAAATCCAATAATTTTTACCAATGGCCTTAATGTTCTTACATAGCACCTGAAAAATTTCCAGAACCTAATTCTTTTGACAAAATGCCTTTTTGTGCGTTTTTCGGCTGTTAAAATTCGGTTAAACGATGATTGCACAAACCATACTTAGGCATTTCCAATTATTCCCAAACTTTACCAGTGATCTTACCATCCCATATCAAACTCCAAAACCAAGTTTCAGAATTTTTCAACATGTTTAGCTATTTTTCCCAAATAAACGCTCATAAACGGAAATAAATTCACTAAATATTCTCCGTTTATCGAAAAATTACCAAATTTGAACAGAGACTCATTTATATGATCCCTAATGTCCCTGCAAGTTTTCACAAGCTAACAACAAGCACGTCACAACCTAATACTAAACAGCCCCTAAGCGAGTGTTACGGGTTTACCTTGTCGGTTTTCGATGAATTTTGCTAGTTTAAACGATTCTCCGGGTCTCGGGTTGCAAACTCAGTATATCTACATATCATATAACATCAAACCAAGCATAAATCATCCATGTAGCAGCCTTGATAATTAGGGTTTCGGTTTTGGGTTCAAACCGAACTTTCTAACCGTAAAAACGTTGTATTCATGTTCTAATCCGCGTTTTTGACCAAAAAAGTATATGTTCCTGGTTTGTAAACATGTTTAACATCAAAACATAATTTTGGATGATTTTTGAGAGTTTTACACCGTTAACTTTGATTTTTACTAGCCAAGACATGTTTTTATGCTATTAAACGAGTATAAACGAATCAAAATCGAGCTTTTATGAGATCATACCTAGGGTTTGCTTGAAGTTCTGTATTGAAGAAGGAAGGATCCAGATTTTTTTTGTGTTGTAAATATCTCCTATCTTGTTTATATAAAAAAAATAAACATGGAGGCCTTTGTTCAATTTTGGCGGCCGCAACTTCTAGGGGCCCATTGGGCCTCTTTTTGGCCCAATGGTGCCTCAGTTTTCGTGCCACACGTAAAAGTCGGTCCAAAATTTAGTTCGGGTTCGGTTTTTTTCGCAAAAAAATTAATTCGGGTGTGAGAAATAGCGCAAAAACGAGTGTTTTTCAGCTTATTTTTGTAAAATAAGAAAAACGTACTGACTCGTTGTAAAATTCCAAAATATTTTCACGGATTGCTTAAAACATGTCATATAAGTGTTTTATAAGTCTTTTTCGGCTTAACGGATGCTACAATGCTTGTTTTGATATTAACGATTGCGTTTAAGCTTATAGCGTATCGATAAACGAAACCTTTTTCGTTTAAAAAGTTTTAAACGTACTAAGGCCTAAATATCAATATGTTAGCCTCTATAACATATATATAACTCGTATATGACCCCTCGGTATGTATATGGGTCATAATTAGTATCGGTCGGTTACTCGTTTAAACACTACGAATTAACCGATCTATCGTTTACTTGTTACGAAATGAATATAGTGTACCTCGTTTTGTTTGCTATCGAACTAAGGCCATATTACTAATATTTTAGCTTGCATAGATTATATATCACTTATGGATGGCACCCTGGGATATCCGGACCATAACCATACCCGTTTGGTTATTTGTTAGTTCGTTACGCAATAAGCGGTTAAACGCTTATTCGAGTTTGTAAGTACTAAGGTGTACTTGGTTTTGCCACGGACGTCACATATATATTATATATAATATCTATTTTATTTATTTAAAACTCTAATGTAAATAATAATAGTAATAATATTACTACTTATCGTAAAAATAGTAAAAAAAAACTCTAGAATATATATATATATATATATATATATATATATATATATATATATATATATATATATATATATAAATCCAAAGTTCTTTTAAGTTGATTTGTAATTGTTATGTCGTGTCGCATTATTTTTAATTGTCTCTACCCTCTAGTTTATATTATTTACAAAATTTAATATGAAATAAATTAATAATGTTTTAACTACAATTGAACTTAAAAGCCTATCGAATCCCAAAACTGTCATAGGTCGTGTTTAAATATTTATTATTTTATTTTTTATTAATTAGTATTATCATTAAGAACTAGGAACTTTCGTTGACGTATCTCGAGGAGCTCGCCGATTTTATCTTAAATTTTTATCGTCATCCCATCTTCATTAATCTACTTGTTAAGGTGAGTTTACATACCCCTTTTTCCCAATCTATTATATTTTGGGTGTAGCATGTATACATTATTCAAGTTTACTTATGTTTTATTCCCACATCTATTCAAAACACAATTCAATATATGTTTATGTGCGATTATTGCATGGTCTATGATAATGCTCTATGTGTATGATCATCCTCATCTAGTATGATCATACACTTACCCAAGTACTTTGATTTCGTATCAATAAGAACGGGTCCACATCTATTTAGTTGTTTACATTTTCATAAGAATTGTAATACTCATCATTTACATACGAATTGTGGTTTTTATCTATATATAACTCAACTAAAACTTATGTACTCTCACCAACATTCGTGTTGACAAATTCTATTTTCATACATGTTATAGGTACAAGTAGCTGATATATTCAAGATTGAAGACAATAGTTTGACCTTAGGATATTATACAAAACTATGATGTAATTGTTTTGATTATTATAATTGTGTACTTGTTTTGAGAATAATGAATTAAATAATTATTGTCACTTTAATTAGTATCTTTTGAGCTACTGTCCAATCAATATGTTACGCCCTGGCATGTTCCACCTTTGGTCGGGGTGTGACAGATGCTGAGCAAGCTAGGCCAAGGACTAGGGCCTACATGCTGACTCAAGAACAAGCCAAGCAGATTCCTGATGTTGTGACTGTTACGTTTCTAGTAAACGGTATTTCTACTTCCGTATTGTTTGATTCGGGTGCTAATAGGAGTGTCGTAGCTACACCATGTAGTAAATTAGCTAAAATGAAATGTTGTCGTGTACCTAAAACCTATATAGTAGAAACCGCTAGTGACACTTTGGCTAAAATAATGAAAATGGTGTAGGATTGTAAGATAGAGTTAGAGGGACATGAGTTCCCTGTTACCCTGAATGTGATGACCTTATGAGGGTTCGATGTAGTTTTGGAAATGGATTGGTTATCTAAGTTTGAAGCTCAGATAGTGTGTAAGAGTAGGATAATAAGTTTAAAGTCCTTGGATGGTAGTGTGGTGACGATTTATGGTGATAAGAAAGTACAGGGCTTAATGTCATTTCGATGATAAAAGCCGAAGGTTTGTTAAGGCGAGGGTGCGGTGCCTACCTAACGTATGTTGTCAAAGCTAAATCCGAGACGAAAGAAATGAAATAGGTTCCTATCGTGTGCGACTACCCAGAATATTTCCTGAGGATCTTCTAGGGTTGCCACCGGAGCGAGAGATAAAATTTCTGATAGATTTAATACTTGGAGCCCAGCCAGTCGCGAAAGCACCTTACCGACTAGCGCAGTTCGAGATGAAAGAATTGATGTCCCAGCTACAAGAACTCCTCGATATGGGTTATATATGACCAAGTGTTTCCCCGTGGGGTGCACCGGTAAAGTTTGTTAAGAAGAAGGATGGGAGTATGAGAATATGCATAGATTATCTGGAGTTGAACAAGCTTACGGTGAAGAATAGATATCTGATGACATGGATTGATTATTTGTTTGACCAACTACAAGGTTCGAGTTGGTTCTCTTGAATAGATCTCAGATTAGGCTATCATCAGCTAAAAGTGAAAGAGACGGACATCCCTAAAACAATGTTCTGGACGCGGTATGGACACCGCGAGTTCCTCGTGATATCATTCAGTCTAACGAATGCTCCCGCAACATTTATGAACATGATGAATAGGGTGTGTCAGCCGATGTTAGATAAGTCAGTTATCATTTTCAATGACGATATAATGATTTATTCAAAGAGCGAGTCTGATCATGCTGAGCATCTGAGAAAAGTATTGGAGACTCTGAAGAAAGAAAAGTTGTACGCAAAGTTTTTGAAGTGCGCCTTCTGGTTGCGTGAAGTGCGGTTCCTAGGTCAGGTGATTAATCCTGAAGGGATTACCGTGGACCCAGCTAAGATTGAGGCAATAACGAATTGAAAGACTCCGCAGAACCCGACCGATATTCGAAGCTTATTAGGGTTGGCTAGCTATTACAGGAATGACCCGGAAGTCAGTAGTATTCAGTTGGGTTAAGTTCCAAGGGGAAGCTTTTAAGTAATTGAAGAAAAGACTCACGCAAGCTCCAATCCTTGCTTAACCCAATGGTGACGAGGATTTGGTCGGTTGTACTGATGCTTCGTATCGTGGGTTAGGTTGTGTGTTAATGCAACGAGGAAAACTGATAGATTATGCGTCACGACAGTTAAAGGTTCACGAGAGTACCTACCCGACGCATGATTTTGGAGCGAGCACAAGTAGTGCATGCTCTCAAGATATGGAGACATTACCTGTATGGTACTAAGTGTACTATTTACACATATTACAAAAGTTTAAAGTACTTATTCGAGCCGAAAGTATTGAACATAAGGTAGAGAAGATGGTTAGAACTTATTGAAGACTACGACTGTGATATAAAGTACTATCCTGGTAAGGCTAATGCGGACGCCGATGCACTAAGTCGTAAGAATGAAGAAGTCATTGCAATAGTGAAGTCATATCAATTGATTATGAACTCTAGTCTTTTTGAAGAAATCATCAAGTGCTGATGGAAATGCTGGTAGATGAAGGACTAGTGAAGAAGGAAAGGATTTATGGTCAGCAAGACGAGTTGATGGAAAACACTCATGGTGTTAAGACTAGGTTTGACCGTATGTGGATTCCACGCTAAAAAAATCTTAAGGGTCGAATCTTAGATGAAGCTCATAAGTCAAGATATTCAATCCATTCGGGATCCAATAAGATGTATCAAGACATGAAGAGAGACTATTGGTGGCGGGGCATGAAGAATGATGTAGTAGATTATGTCAGTAAGTTCCTAACTTACTTGCAAGTCAAGGATGAGCACCAGAAACCTTATGGGAAGATGCTGCCTTTGGAGATACCAGAATGGAAAAGGGAACACATCACCATGGGTTTCATAAATAAGCTACCTAGTACAGGTAAGCATCATGATACCATTTGGGTTATTGTGGACCGTTTGACGAAAACTCCTCACTTTCTACCTATACGAAAGGCTATATCGTCAGAATCGTTAGCAAGTTTGTTCAAAAAAGAGGTTGTGACTAATCATGGGGTGCCACTGTCGATCCTGTCCGATAGAGATACTAGTTTTACTTCAATATTCTGGAAGAAGTTCCATGAAGTCATGGGAACAATATTGAACGTTAGTACAACGTATCATCCTCAAAACTATGGACAGTCTGAAAGGACGATCCAAACCCTTGAGGACATGCAACTTGCTTGTGTTTTAGACTTTGGAGGGAGTTGGGATGATCATCTTCATTTGGCAGAGTTCTCCTATAACAACAACTACCATTCAAGCATTGGTATGTCACCGTTCGAGATGTTGATGTGTTGTAAAACACACTTACTTTCCTTATGATTTTATCATGGTTTTTATGCTTAATTGTTTATTTTATGTAGGCTCCTGGACGGATCGTACACGGGATGTCGCTATCTGCGCAGGTGCGGAATCCCTGCGTAGTTAGATACGAGTGCAGAATATGTATAAACCAAACACACGAACAATGAACGCACACGTTATATTGATAACCGAACACGTGACTCGAGGTCACTATTACAGACACTGACACGTAACACGTTCACTGAACAACTGAAACGAAAACCTAAAACCCCCAACCCATAAACTGTTCCGCTGAACAGTTTATATACACGACAACTTCGCCATAGGCGAAGTTGACAATAACTTCGCTGGTTCAACAAGTTCGCCTGAGCGAACTTGTTGACAACTTCGCACGTACAAAAACATAAACATAATCATAAACATAATTACATTACAGACTCGATTACAAATGCTAGACTATGAACTACTGACACACATGTATCAACATTTTATGAAAGTATTGGGGGTTAAGTGCAATAATTTACAAAGTTTAAATGTTAATTGTAGGTTTATTAAAGATGGTGAAAAAAGAGTTAAGTTGGAAGATTCTAGGGGCCTTTTTGGTCAAGTTTCAAAACTACAACTCAAGGCCCGACCCAAGCCCACAAGGTAGAAGCCTTACATGATATTATATTAAGTTAATTAACTTAATTTTCTGCCATATACCAGCCCTAAATCCCGAAATTCAGCATCCCCAATTCTGCCCACAACTTGCGATCGGCAGCAGCAAAGAGAGAAAGAAAAAGAGTTTGGCGGCTAGGGTTTGGTGGTTGTGACGGCTGGAAAGGAAGAAGAACACCAAGGAGAGTCTTGTGCAGCTGCTAGGCATCATCTAAACTCATAAACTCAGCTCATAAACCTTAAGTAATCATCTTTAAACTTTGTTTCTTGTTCAAGAACCCTAACTTGTTTAGTTTGATCTTTTTGTTGGATTGTTTTGAAAGTTACTTAGAGATTGATTTGTGTTTGATTGTTATTGATCATTGAATGAGTATTCTTATGTTTATGATGAGTTATATGATGTTTAATTCGAATGTATGCTGCTGTCCAAAATCAATGAGTAGCTAATCTTGTTTGTTCTACCTAGGTTTGATGAATATTGTTAGGTTTTGACTAGTAATATGGATTGTTAATGATCATGGCTTAAATTGTTAATGTAAAGTTTGATTTAACAGTAAATTAGATTGTGTTTAGTGGCTGTGTTTAGTTTGATTATACCTAATAACCTCGTGCTTTAAGGCTCTTTACTTTGTGTTTAGGGTTTATTTGCGGGAAGTACAACCGTAGGGATAAGTGGGTAAATTAATTAGATAAAATCAGTTGTGAAACACCTTCTTAGAGACCGAGAGGTGATAAGAAGTAAACTCGTCTCATTACTTTTACTTGTTAGTATTAAGATCGCGCGAGAGCGGGTTTTGTTCTTGTCGGGTTTGGGTGTTTGAGCGATTAGTTGATCTAGTTTAACTTAAGTTGAATTGTTCCTCTATCCTTGGTTGCGTAGTATTCGTTTCCATTAGGCTAGTGTGTCGGTGAGACCGAGAGGTGAGTCGGCATTAGAACACGTTAATAATTTGTTTTCCCGGTTTGTTCATAAAATCAACTAAAATAAGTTAGAGTTTCTTAGTGAGACCGAGAGGTGATCTGACCTTCTTGAGCGAACCTTAGTTGTGTCATCCTTTAGAACCGGTGTCGTGATAGTTTTCAATCCATTGTCTTGTCATCTCCTTCAATATGATTCTTACCTAGGTAGACGTTTTTATCACTGCATTCAAAGTTTCCGAAGTTTTGTCAAAAGTTTCCATTTAGTTAAGTTAAGTAGTTAAATCAAATCTACAAAAAAATCAATTAAATATTTTGGTGAGTCTTGGTTAGAGTTTAGTGATTATAAACGTTTTCACGTGTCTTAGAGTTCGATATCCGGACTTTCCTCATCTGTGCTATACGCGACCGGTACACTTGCCGTTTGTGTGAACTAGGATAGATTGTTTGGTTTTTAAAGCTTAGTTGCGACTTGTGTTTTATTTATATATATATATATATATATATATATATATATATATATATATATATATATATATATATATATATATATATATATATATATTTTCGCACATCAAGTTTTTGGCACCGTTGCCGGGGACACGGTTTGAGGCGTATTAAGAACGACTCGAGTTAGGACTTGCCTTGTTCACTACTTGTCTTTCTTATTTGTTTTGTTTGTTATTTTAAAATAGTTTAGCTAATTATAGTTTCTTTTATTTATTTTAATAGTTGTATGCGACGTACTCGATCTCTAGGACCACCAGAAATTGAAGGATTTTCCGAACCAGAGAGAGAGCTTTTTGAGAGACGTCGTACAAAACCGTCTTCCAGTTCATCTACATCCGTCGATAATACGTTCTCTTCTCCTACTTTTTCTGAACCCGTCATTAGGGATAGGATTATGGGCGACGCGAATCCACCACCGAGGAGGACAGTTGCAGACCGGGCCCGTCCGGTCGATGCTGGCGCGAGATCCAGCATTGCTCCACCAGCTATAGGAGTTCAAACGACTTGGCAGATTCCATCTAATGTTCTGAACACGATTGCTCATTCTACTCAATTTCACTGGTTACTCCAAGAGAACCCACATGCTCATATCACTCGCATCACACGAATTTGCGACACGTTTCATCTTGCCGGCGTATCCGAAGACGCCATCAAACTCCGAATCTTTCCATTCTCACTCGTTGATCATGCGAGTCTGTAGCTTGAGTCCCTCCCACAGGGATCCATTGCTACTTGGGCTGCCATGGAGACCCAATTTCTTGAAAAATACGATCCTCCGGCTAAGGCCACTCATTTGCGTAACCAAATTCATTCTTTCCTGATGGAGGACACCGAGAGCTTCTACGAGGCGTGGGAAAGGTTCAAAAATCTACTTGCGTTATGTCCAAACCACGGCCTACAAGACTGGGCGGTTGTTGAGAAGTTCTACAACGGAGTGACGTACGCAACTCAGAGTATGCTCAACACAGCTGCAGGAGGTAACCTACTGACAACGAAGGATACGGATGAGTGCATAGCCTTATTTAACGGTTTAGCCATGAGTGGATACCAGCGACCACCAGTTAAGAGTAACAAAACCGTCGATTCCCTATCACGCGACATGCATTCGGTCGACACGAGCACCGCACTTGCGGCACAAGTTGAAGCGTTAGCAAAGATCATGAAGGATTTGCAGGTGAAAAGTAAGTTATGTGAGATCTGTAGAGGGGGACATGATACTGTTCAGTGCCCCGTAGGTTTCCAGGAGGAGGCAGTCGACTTCGTTAACAATTCAAACCGAAATCAACATTCTTTCAATTCTTATAATTCGGGGTGGAGAGGTAACCAAAATTCCAACTGGAGGAACGGAAATCAGTCCGGCTTCCAGCAACGTCAGAGCCTATTCCAGGATTCCAGTGAGGGAACGAGTAGTGGGGAGAAGAAGCCCACGTTAGAGGAGATGATGGCACAACAGACACAGATGCTGTCGCAACTCATGACTCGAGAGGACTCCCGTCACAAAGAAACTCAAGAGAAATTCTGGGAGCACGAATCATTCATGAGAAATCAAGGAGCGTCAAGTCAAAATCTTGAGCGTCAGATAGGAGAGATAGCAAGTCGTCTAAATGAGAGGTCGCCAGTTACACTTCCAAATAACACTGAACAAAATCCGAAGGCGTTTGCGAAGGCTGTGACGACAAGAAGCGGTGCAGGGGAACGTAGCGAGCCCGTGATTCAAGAGGCGACGAGAAGAGTCATTAACGAGCCTGCGGTAGATGTAGAGGAGCAGGTAGACGAGGAGATTCATTTGGAGTCTCCACCGGCCAAGGTGCATCAGAGGCACAGCCCCGGAAGTTCAGCACAGGCCGAGAACCAACCACTACCCAGCACACCACCGAGAGTCTACAAACCTAGACTCCCATATCCCGGGAGAGTCCGTAGGGATATAGACGAGGAGCAGAACTCCAAATTTCTTGATCTTCTGAAGAAACTTCATCTTAATATTCCTTTCCTTGAGGCACTTACGCAAATGCCCAAATACACAAAGTTTCTTAAGGATATTCTTTCGAACAAAGAGAAGTTAGCCGAAGTCTCTTCCATTCCTCTGAGTGCTGGTTGCTCTGCAGTCTTGCAGAGAAAGTTACCAGAAAAGATGTTCGATCCTGGGAGTTTCACAATTCCCTGCATCTTGAGTGATAATACGGTCGTCCATGCGCTGGCAGATCTTGGTGCCATTATTAATCTCATGCCGTATTCCGTGTATCGCAAGTTGGGTCTAGGCGAACCGAGGCCTACCCGTATGAGTATCCAGCTTGCTGATCGTTCTGTGAAATTCCCCCGAGGGGTGGTCGAGAACATGCTTGTTCGTGTCGACAAGTTCATCTTCCCAGTGGACTTTGTCATCCTGGACATGAACGATGACGATAGTGTCCCACTCATCTTGGACCGACCATTCCTTGCCACTGCACAGGCATTGATCGATATCTGCGAGGGTAAATTAATCTTAAGAGTTGGGGATGAGAACATCACCTTTGACATTCGACAGTCTCTGAAACACCCCAAGTCTGCTGATGACTCCTTATACGTCATTGATACCATCATGGAGCATGTTGGGGAGTTTCTTAGCGAAATTTGTGGAGGATCTGCTTCTGACATCCAGATTCTCGATAGGGAGATTCCGGATATTGAAATGGTTGCCGTAACCAATCAGTCCTTAAATGACAACACCGAGTCGCATACCCCTGAATCTGGCGTGTCTGTTGAGATCGTACGAGACGATCCGATGGACCGACCTTCGGTCGAGAGTCCTGCTTCTTCCTTAGAGCATAAGGATTTACCTTCCCACATTGAGTATACATTTTTAGATGAAGAGAGGAAGCTTCCAGTTATCATTGCATCTGCTTTGACCGAGGTCGAGAAGGAGAAGTTGTTGAGGGTGCTATGAGAGCACAAGGAGGCTATTGCATGGAAGATTATCGACATCAAGGGTATCAACCCTTCGTTTTGCACTTATAAAATCCTCATGGAGGAAAATTTCAAAACTGTTGTCCAGCCGCAACGGCGGCTTAATCCGAAAATACAAGAGGTCGTAAAGAAGGAGATCATTAAACTCCTTGATGCGGGGATCATTTTCCCCATTTCTGATAGTGCTTGGGTGAGTCCAGTCCAAGTGGTTCCTAAAAAGAGTGGCATGACTGTCTTCACCAACGATAGGAACGAGCTTATTCCCACGAGGACTGTGACGGGATGGCGAGTCTGCATCGACTATCGCCGACTGAATGATGCCACCAAAAAAGACCACTTTCCTCTCCCATTCATTGATCAGATGTTAGAGCGTTTAGCAGGTCAGCAGTACTACTGCTTCCTAGATGGTTTCTCCGGATACTTCCAGGTTCCGATAGCTCCCGACGACCAGGAGAAAACCACTTTCACCTATCCTTACGGAACGTTTGCATACAAACGTATGCCGTTCGGACTTTGTAACGCTCCAGCCACATTCCAGAGGTGTATGGTGGCCATTTTCCATGATTTGATCGAGGATTCCATGGAGGTGTTCATGGACGATTTTTCCGTATTTGGGAGTTCCTTCGATCATTTTTTATCAAATATCGAGAGGATGATGTCCCGCTGCGTTGACACCAACCTAGTCCTTAACTGGGAGAAGTATCATTTCAAGGTTCGCGAGGACATTGTTCTAGGTCATCGGATCTCAAGTGCGGGGATAGAGGTTGACCGGGCAAAGGTCGAGACCATTTCTAATCTTCCCCCGCCTACTTCTGTGAGATCAATTCGTAGCTTTCTAGGTCATGCCGGGTTCTACCGCCGGTTCATTAAAGATTTTTCTAAAATCGCGAGACCCATGACCAAACTTTTGGAGAAGGATGCTCCATTTGTTTTTTCTCAGCAGTGTATCGAGGTGTTTGATCTTCTAAAAGACAAACTCGTTAACGCCCCCAATCATGGTTGCTCCCGACTGGTCGTTACCATTCGAGTTGATGTGTGACACGAGCGACTTCGCAGTCGGAGCAGTTCTTGGACAACGGAAGGATAAACACTTCCATCCGATCTACTACGCCGAGCCGGACCTTAAATGGCGCACAGGAAAGCTATACCACCACCGAAAAAGAGCATTAGTTGTGGTGTTCCCTTTCTAAAAATTTAGGTCCTATCTAGTTTTGTCCAAAACGATTGTTTATACGGATCATGCCGCTATTAGATATCTTTTCAACAAGCAGAATGCTAAGCCTCGTCTTATCCGATGGATCCTGTTGCTTCAAGAGTCCGATATAGAGATCCGTGATAAAAAGGGGGCCGTGAATGTGGCGGCTGATCATCTTTCACGTCTAGAGGGAGTTGATTTAGGAGATTCAGGAGTTAGGATCGATGATCGTTTTCCGACGGAGAGTCTGATGTTTGTTACTGCACAAGAGGAAGGTTTTCCATGGTTTGCTGATTTCGCGAACTATCTTGCTGACGGATACCTCCCAAAGATGCCTTACCAGCAAAAGAAGAAATTCTTTGCTGACATCAAATTTTACCTTTTGGACGATCCATATCTTTTCCGCATTGGTGCTGATCAGCTTATTAGAAGGTGTGTAGATGTCAAGGAAGGATGGCAAATTTTGAGCCATTGTCATGTGAGACCGACTGGAGGTCACCACGGTGTGAGTTCTACGGTAAAGAAAGTCTTTGATTCTGGTTTTTATTGGCCGTCTATCTTTAAGGATGCTCATCTGTTCGTTAAGAGTTGTGATCGTTGCCAGCGTGTCGGAAACATTTCTTCGCGAAACGAAATGCCCCAGAATGACATTCAAGTTTGTGAGATTTTTGATATTTGGGGTATTGATTTCATGGTACCGTTTCCATCTTCGCGTGGAAACAAATACATACTCGTGGCCGTCGATTACGTGTCTAAGTGGGTTGAGTCCAAAGCTCTACCCTCCAATGATGCCCGAGTGGGAGTCCGTTTTCTAAAAAGTCTATTTGCTCGTTTTGGAATCCCGAAAGCCTTGATCAGTGATCGAGGTACTCACTTTTGCAACTCGCAGATGGATAAGGCGTTGAAGCGTTATGGGGTCACCCATCGGCTTGCGACCGCCTACCACCGACAGACTAGTGGGCAAGTAGAAGTGAGTAATCGGGGAATGAAACGTATTCTCGAGAATACGGTTGGTTCAAATCGTCGGGATTGGTCCGACAAATTAGATGACGCTCTGTGTGCCTTCCGTGCAGCCTACAAGACTTCGACTGGTTCCACACCATTTCGGATGATTTATGGGAAGGCCTGTCATCTTCCAGTTGAATTGGAACACAGCGCTTCATGGGCCCTTCAAAGGGTTAATCTTGATTTACCCGCCGCAGAGGGTAATCGTTTCCATCAATTACACGAATTAGAGGAGCTCCGGGATTACGCATACGCGCAATCATTTCGGTATAAGGAGCATACGAAGGAACTTCATGACAGGAAATTGAAGGGTAATAAGCAGTTCATGTGTGGTGATAAGGTTTTAATGTATAACTCACGGTTGAGGTTATTCCCAGGAAAGTTGAAATCCCGATGGTCGGGACCGTTCACGGTCACTGAGGTTTTCTCATATGGTACGATTGAGATACAAGATCGAAGCGGGAAGTTAAAGGTGAATGGCCATAGATTGAAGCACTACATAGGAGAGCCGATAACTAATCAGACAGTCGAGGTGTTCTACCTTGACTCATTCATCGAGGAATAGGCGTGATGGATGCATCACTCTGGAGACAACCCGAGTTGTAGAGTTTGTATTATGATTCTCTTTATTATCTGTTTTTATTTGTTTTATTCTTATTTATATTTATAAAAAAAAATTCAAAAACGCAAAAATATGTTTATTTTTTATGTTTTTGTTTTCTGTTTTGTACGCCGCTACATGCGAGCGAGTTTGAGTTTTTACAGGTATTATATGCGCATGGTAGCTCTGATGGTGTTTTCGAACTGGTTCACCCGAGGTTGTGGCCGCGAATGAAATGCAATAAGGTCATTCGTTCGAGTCATACACAGCTGATGAAGAATCTGCATCTAAACTAGGTGAGTAACCCGTTCTCTATTTTAATTTCTGTTCCTTCAAGTTTTAATTTTATGCTTTACGTTTTAATTTAATTTTATTTCTTTTCCTTGTTCTCATCGAGGACGATTTCGTTCTAAGTGTGGGGATGGGAATTTATTTGTTGAAGCCGGTTCAGCAACTAAAGCTCCAAAAATGCTTAAAGGTACTGATTTCGTTGCATGGAAAGATAGATTTGAACAGTATGTGAAGTATCAAGACGCAAAGATGTCGGTCTTTATTCAAGATGGGTACATCCCACCAACTACTGAGTTTGAAGGTCATGAACAGATTAAGAAGTATAGTAAGATGGAGAATGATGAAAAGAAATGTATAAAGCAGAAAGTAAAGCACATGCAGATATAACTATGGCACTTCCTCAAGAGATTCTCCACACGTTCAAGAAGTACAAAACAGCTCTTGAATTGTGGGAAGCACTTGAGAATCTATGAAGGAAATGTTGGGATTCGTACTTCTAAGACGAAGCTGCTGAAAACTCAATTCTCAGTATTCAAGTATCTGAAAAATGAATCACTTGATGATATCATCACACGATATTTTCACCTGACGACCGAGTTGGATAACTACTCCATTGAATACAAGGAGAAAGAGATAGTGGAAAAACTTCTCGATGCTCTCCCACCAAAATGGGAGATATACACAGTTTTGATGAGAGAAGATAAAGATTTTGAGAAGATTGACTTGGAGACGGTGGTTAATAAGTTACGTAATTTTGAACTTAACATGGCTCGAAAGCAGACGCCTACTAACCAGTTTCTGGATCCGGGAATGTATGGTGCTAAAGTCTCTCCAAACTCAACTTCAAAAACAGAATCAAATGCCTACTACTCAAGGGGGAGCCAAACTCCACTCAGGATGGTCATGTGGTACTAAATATGATTGGTGACGTATGTTTTATAGCGGGTGGAACTAGTTCATTAAAATCTCAGTCCTCAGCTGGTAATTTCTCAAATAGTACACCTAGT
Organism: Bidens hawaiensis; assembly: GCF_021521415.1. Lineage (NCBI taxonomy): Eukaryota > Viridiplantae > Streptophyta > Magnoliopsida > Asterales > Asteraceae > Bidens > Bidens hawaiensis. The sequence continues at coordinate 165,911 of NW_027495203.1, read as the reverse complement.
AAGAATTACACACAGATGTCGATGAGTGTGAAATCAGCTGAACAACAATTTGCTCTCTATGCCTCTTTCATTGCCTCTTATGAGAATTACATCAAAGGAAAAATAGTCGACCCTGCAACCTTGGATGAGGACTATGACCAGATCAACGCTGATGACCTGGAAGAAATGGATCTGTAGTGGAAGATGGCTATGATAGTAAGAAGGGAGATTTATGAAGAAAACTAGTAGAAAGTTTGTTGAAGAAAGACCGGGGTTTGACAAGTCAAAGTTTCGTTGTTATAATTGTCAACAAAATGGTCACTTTGCTAAAGAGTGTACAAATGAGAGAGTCGAACGAAGTCAGAACAGGCCTGCTCAACAGAATGGAAGTGGAAGTGAAAACAAGGTTATGGTATCTCAGCAGAACGGTGGGTATAACTGGAATATACACGTTGAGGAGGTGGTTGAACAAGCAAATTTGGTGAATATAGAGACTGGAAGATGCGAACGGGAACTAGTGGAGGACCAGGCATACATGGAAACAGTAATTGATCAACTCTCTGAGGAATGTTCTGAATCTCATTGTGAACAATGAGAAAAAACTGTCTGATCAATTGAAAGAATTATCTGATCAGTTTGTTAGTTTGGACATAGAATTAAAAAAATGAAAAGAAGAACATCACTATTCTAAAACTAAAGAAAATAGCTACTCGGTAAAAATAAAAGCTAGTGAAAAGGACATCAGAAGTCATAAAGCCACCCTAGCTGAAAAAATACAAGTAATTGATCTTAGCTATGAAGTGTTAGAAGAAAATACCAAACTAATAGCTGAAAAGGATAAACAGATAGCTGATTACCAGGTAAAAGTGGTGGAACTGAACAGGAAAATTGAACAATTTAGAAATTTTTCTGCGATGCTAGACCATATTCTAAGTGTTCAACGTTCCCCAGTTAACAAAGGGAAATTGGATTCACAAAAGTTCCGCCACCATACAATAATAATTATACTTATAATCCTAGTAATCAGCAATCCGTTAATGTTGAAATTAGTCAGACAGTTCCAATCAAAGTCTCTACTAAAGATACTAAAGTTAATGAGAGTGAAGTGAGTCAAACAAGTTCAAATGTCACAGTTCTGTCTTGTCAAATTTGGACAAATCTTCTGAATCGAGTGAGATAAAAGAAAAGGTCGTGTTACTAAAACGAGGGGAGGACTATAAGTTCAATGAAAAGAAATCTTTCCTAAATCCGTTTGTTGCATCGTATGTGAGGCAGACTGATAGTAACACAACCTCATCATCAACAACAACTTTTGAGACAATTGTTCAAAACAACAAAAATAGTTCGAACAGAAGTTGTTTTAGATGCACAGGGTAGGACACTTTGTCAATGACTGTTCTCTGAAACATTGGAAATCTAGAAATATGAGGCCAACTGAAACTGAGAATAAAACGAATACTAAATATGATGCTGGTAAGAATGCTAACACATCAAATTTTAATTATTGGACTAATCCAAGATTTCAAAGAAACCAGTCTCGTTTTTTCCTAGTGAACCACCGAACCAATAACTATAATTCCACTAATGTAAGAAATTCACGAAGGTTTGTATGGCCTCATAGCCAGTCACCTAGAAATTTTCCTTTCAGATCTAATAGAAACTTCCCTCAAAAGAACATTGGGCAACCAAGGTACTGGATGCCGGATCACAAGTTTAGTCAACCCAAGACCTTCTGGTCTTGGGTCCCCAGATTTTAATCTATTTCTTTAATTGTGTAGGAACAGTCGAGCAGGGTTGTAAACAATATGTGGGTTGTTGACAGTGGCTGTTTCTGACACATGACTGGTAACAAGAAATTGTTTCGTGATTGGAAGACTGTTCAAGGAGGAAGGGTTATTTTTGCAGGAGAAAGTGGAGGAAGAATTACTGGTATTGAGACTGTGACAAATGGAAGAATAATTATGCTTGAAAAGGTTGATTCACTAGATAGCGTTTGACCGATCCTGTTTTCAAAACCTTGTTGAGCTTAATGGGATGATCAATCCCGAGTAACCTTGTTTTCCTTTTTGTCTTAAAAAAATCACTATCGCTTAAATTTATTTCGGTTGCTCAAGTTTGAAGGACATATTCCATGAATATGTTTGGTCCTTACATCTACGTGTAGACTATAAGGATAGCCATTAGCCAAATGACTGAAAGCGACCGGGGCGGTTTATGATGGGTTATTATTCTTTCGCTTAAAATTAGTCGTTCATACTTAGTCAGAGGGACACATATTCGTATGTGGTCGGTCTGGCTGATCCACTAGTTCTTCAGGATAGGCGTTTACCTAAATACTTTGAGTTGATCGGGGCGTCTGAATTTAAATTTTTTTTAGGGAAATGATATAATTTTTCAGTCTATAACTTCGCAAGAAGTTTCAATATTGGTGTTAAAATAAAAATTGATCCAACCTTGTAAGGTGATAGATAAACTGATTTTGTATGCTTAACCGGTGAAGTAATTAGGCCTATAAGACTCTAGAACAGTCATTGTATGTTATGGTAGTTTTCTATGGTGCATAAAAATAGAAGTGATACAAACTAAATCTTCTCGATTTACTGTGGAGAGTCATTTTGAGCTGTGCATGTCTCCACATTTATCTCTCCGAATGATAGGCAGAAAAGTGATTACCCAGTTATACACAAGCCCGTAAGTGTTCTGATTCCCGCGAAGATAGTGTTATGTATCTGCAGTGATGCAAATTCGGGACTTGCAGTTGTATTAGACTTGCGGTTGTATTACTGTTAAAAAAAAATACTTACTTCTGTTATTATCATTAAGCCTTATGAAGATTTTCTGATTACAAATATCATAGAAGAGGAAAGAAAGAATACTGCAAAGTATACGAAAGTTTGGGAAAACGAATCAGAAGGTCGATATGTGAATAATGATTGATCAGACACTAGGGGTCGAAGTCAACTCGGGGTGACCTGGGGAAAGCCAAATATGCCTTGAGAATAGATAGGAGGCATCACAATCTCTCATGTGATGTCCATCTAAATTTTGAGCTTAATTTAACCTAATCCGTATCACAGAAGCAATGAAAACCATACTAAGTTTTATACCTGCCTACAACCTGTTTCTCTATGTCATAATACCGCTGAACATGGATCTGTGTGACAGCCTCTTAATTAGTATGATTCCTGTTAGGATCTTTTCTAAAAGCATGCTGGGTTTCTGTAAGACTGAAACTTTATCCCGTCCTTTTATTTAACTTTTGTTATGTATTTTGTCTCATGGTTTAACTTCATAAACAATTGGTTACTTGCTATTGATCATTTACTCTTAATTTTATTTAACTTGGGTATGGGCGAAGTTGACTTTAAGAGAAGTTGAACACGGTAAACTATTTGATGCTCTTAAACAGTTCTTAGCATCTCAAGGGGAGACGAGTTGCAATGGTGATGAGCTTAGGACAAAGAAGAGACAAGATAGAGACGATGATCCCAATGCATCGAAAGATGCAGGTGGTGAGTTGCCAAGAATTGAACAAAAACTTGGGACTTCCACATCTAAGGGGGAGTCTGCTGGTCCATCAGGCAGTATAGGTGATGAGACTGTGGTGGTTGTAGACGATGAGAATGAGTTGGTTAATGATGAAGATGAGTTAGTTGATGATATGTTGACGGCTAGCGAGATTGAAAGAATTGGGAAACAGATAGAGATTGAAAGTGAGTTAGAGGAAGGAGAGATAGTTGATGATGATGTTTAGCATGATATTCCAAGTGTTGATGAAGTGAAGCTTGGTAAAGATGAAAATGTGACTGGTGATTCTGAGTGGGAAGAGCAGCCAAGATGGAAAGAAGGCTTTGCTTAATGGTTCTTCAAGACAAAGAAGCTTGTGGTACCGACAATGTTCAAGAAAAGTTACAATATCAAGGGCTATGCTGAATCAAAGAAAGGTATTATCTACTGGTTGTATGATGAACATCTGAAGTTGTTTGAGATAAAGCGTTATGATGGGGTTCAGTTTTTTAAAAAAGCATTGAGATCGCTCAACTCCTTACCCGAGTGCGAGGTAAAAGATTTGGCTCATTTGAGGTTAATAAATAGAAGTGATGATAATTTTGCAAGATGGGTTAGAAAGATTGTTTGGAAGTAGAGTATTAAAGAGAAAAAGTTTGAGTTACTAAAGCCTCAGAAGGGGAAGCTGGTTGAAGGCAAGGAACGGGGTATGCTGGCTGATGGTAAGCCCTTGATGGTGATGAAATATAAGCCAATTCGATCTTTGAAAGAGGTTCCGATGAAGCAATTCCCAAGGATGTGTTGAAGGATCTCAAGTGGTGGTTTGTCGACTGCCAGACTACTGAAGCCGTGATAGAAGATGAAGATGAACAGGAGATCCTAAGGGTGTATGATCCAATGCACTTGGTTAACTTGTCTCAAGATGATTTGCAGGTGCTTAATGATAATAAGATTTTCTATATTCATGCATGGAAAGACGAAGCAAAGAAGTACCAGAGGGTGGTCTTTGTCTGTGTGAGACAGGGCGTTCATGCTTGAAGACGAAGAGTATGTGATTTTTGGATTACAAGACATGAGAGAGAAGATAGAGATATGAAGCTACTGCCAAGGGGGAGTCTGTTGGTGCATGATGCCAGTAGTTCAGTATCTCGAGTTTATTTGTGTCTGTAATCGTTAATTTGTTCTTGTTAAACGTGTTTGGTTTATCTTGATGTTTAGCGAACTTGTTGAGGGAAGTTATGATAACTTCGCCTAGCCTGTTGGGCAAAGTTATCATGTTATATAAACCATAACTTCGGCTCATACGAATAGTACTTGGAACGGCTGTTTTGTGTGATTCTCTGGATCACGTGTTTGGTTTTGGTTATTACCCTTTGCAATATAACAAGTATTATCATATATACTCATGTATTTGTTTATCTTTAACGTATGCAGGTTGATTGAGTCCTACCAGAAGAAGAACACAGAAGAGCAACGGAAAAGGGGGAGTCAGTTGGTGCATGTTTTGTAACAGATGATCTTTTGTATTTGTTAGAATTGAGAGCAACGGTCAAGGAGGAGTCTTTTGGTGTATTTTGTGACCGTCGCTATGCAATTATGACTAGATGGGACGTGTTGGTGAAGCTAGATCAACTTCACATCTTGGTGAACTTAAAACAACTTCACGTGTTGGTGAAGTTGAACAACTTCACGTGTTTGTGAAGTTAGCACAACTTCACGTGTTGGTGAAGTTAGCACAACGTCACCTGTTGGTGAAGTTAGAAAAACCTCACCATAGGCCCAAGCCCAAGCCCACGAAGATATTTGTCTATATATATGTGTGCCATGTTTAGGGTTTTTAGTTAGTTTTTCAGTTGTTTTAGAGAAAAGAAAGAGAGAGTATTTGTGAGAGAGAAACCGATTGGGGTAGTCGGGTGGGACGGCCCGAGGTAGAGCTCACCTCGGGTCGGCCTTATTTTGTTTTGTCTTTCGGTATGTAATGTGTTTTGCTTTAATATATAAAGGATCTGCAGATTCGTTTTATCTCATTCGTGTATTTGTTTGTGTTTAATCGTGTTCTTCGTCTCCAACAACATAAATGAGTCTAGGAGGATTCCGCTCTCCTAGACATCGTGCGGATCTCGTATCGATCACCATCGCACCGGGGACTTACATGCATTTTGTAGACCTTAAGAAGCTTCCGGAGCCTAAATCAGTCCCTTATTCAAGGACGGGCTAGTTTAATACCTGTTAGTGCACGGTTTTGGTGTCCGTAGCAATCGAATAAGTTATAGATATTCTAGTTTGTGTATTTAATGTATATTTAATGTAAAATGGCCATTCGCTATGGATTGAATAGCGAATGGTCCATTCGTTAGTTGACTAGGCTAGTTCGTTAAGTTTATAAGCACATTCGTTATGAAATATAACGAATGGAGGCTAGTTCGTTAAGTTATTAACGAATTAGTCTTAACTTAACGAATGGAGGTTTGGCCTATATATATGTGTGTGTGGCTCATGATCATAATTAAGGGTGACACTAGAGAGAGATGTGAGAGATCCGAGCCATAAGTTAATATCCTCTCTAGATCTAAGTTATACTCCATAATGTATTCATCATAATTATCAATAAAGTATTCATTTAACGTATCAATCGATCCCGTGTTGATGTATCGTATTTGCGGCTAGATCCGAGCTCTATGAGGTTTTAACAATACCTTATAGGTTAGCCTTTTCCCACTTCGTCCTTATCCGGAGCGTGCACTAGTGCTGTTTGGTATGAATCGTATTTTGGAGGATGCCACTAGGGTTCCATTCATCCAGAACGGTGGTCAAGGTTAGTAACCTATTCCATCTTAATATTTTTTTTGATTGTTCAAATATTCTAACGTGCTTGTTAAATGCAGAGGTAGAGGATCTGATGCTGCTTTTGCATCATGTGCCTGAGGGCACCAAGATCATATTCTGGCGGGAGTTAGGTCCCCGTGAGGAGCCTATCCTTTTGAGGAGCGCCCCAAACTTTGTGTTTCCTCTTCCTATGGGGCAGTCATTGCCACCGTGACTGCTGCCACCTCCCAGCTTCGTCAACCCAAAAGATTGTAAGCTTTGATATCATTCGTCTTCACTTGTGTGTTTCTAAAAAGGAATTGACTTTGAGGAGGTCTTTGCACCTGTTGCAAGACTGAAAGCAATAAGGATCTTTTTAGCCTATGCTGTCTCAAAGAACATTAGGGTATTCCAGCTTGATGTCAAATATGTCTTCCTAAATGGAAAGATTGAAGAGGAGGTATATGTTTCACAACCACCAGGTTTTGAGGATCCTATCTATCCTAACAGGGTGTATAAACTGAACAAATCCTTGTATGGACTGCATCAGGCTCCTAGAGCATGGTATGATGAACTGTCAAACCACCTACTTGAAAATGGTTTCCAAAGGGGAGCTATTGACAAGACCCTCTTTTATAAGAAGAAAGGAAGAGATTTGCAATTGTTACAAGTCTATGTGGATGACATTATATTTGGGTCGACCAATGAAAGGATGTGTATGGAGTTTGAAGAGGTGATGAAATCCAAGTATAACATGAGTTCAATGGGAGAAATGAACTTCTTCCTAGGCTTACAAGTTAAGCAAAACGCTGATGGGATTTTCATTTACCAGTCTAAGTATGTACAAGACAAACTTGACAAGTTCAAGCGCAATGATTTAAAGACAGCTTCAACTCCAATGGGTTCAAAAGAAAAGATGGTAGCTGATGAAAAGGGGGAGCCAGTGGATTAACATGAATACAGAGCAAGAATTGGATCACTGATGTATCTAACTGCTTCAATGCCAGATATCATGTTTGCAGTTTGTGTTTGTGCTAGATTTCAGTCCAGCCCCAAGGTCTCACACATGAATGCTGTGAAGAGAATCTTTAAATATCTAAAGGGAAGACCTGACTTGGGAATTTGGTATCCAAAGAACTAGTCTTTTGATCTGACTACCTACACAGACAGTGATTATGATGGCTGCAACATAAGCAGAAAGTCAACTTCAGGTGGATGTCAATTTTTGGGTGACAAATTGGTGTCATGGCAATGCAAGAAGTAGACAGCTGTCTCAATCTTAATTGCAGAAGCTGAATACATTGCTGCATCTGCCTGCTGTGCACAAGTCCACTGGATCCAAAATCAGATGTTGGACTATGGTTTGAACTTTCCAAACACCCCTATTTACATTGATAACACTGCTGCATTTTTCATTGTTAAGAATTTTGTGCAAAATTCCAAAACCAATCACATTGAAATTAGACATCACTTCATAAGAGATTGTAGTGAAAAAGGATTAATTGAAGTAACCAGAGTTGATACAAGTGATAATGTGGCTGACATATTTACAAAACCACTCGATAGAACCAGGTTCAACTTTCTTTTGAAAGCCCTGGGAACGATCAACTCTAATGAAGTCTTATTCATGATGTGTGATTGACTGTGCAAACTGACTATCTTTTCAAAGTTTTGATTGAATGTTGTTTGTGTGCATATGATTGAATATGATACTTTCATGTTAACTGATATGTGCTTTAATTGACTATGTGTGCAAAGTTTGGTATCATTGTTGTTTATGCATGCTTATCAGTTGATGTGTGTATGTGATGTCATGACGAGTGATCTTGATTTGAATTACTTAATCATGTAAGTTTATCTGACATCATTGATTAATTGCTTGATTATGTTTATTATCTAATCATTTGATGTTATTAATATAGGCTAGACCTTGAATGTTAGTATTGTCTGCTTGTTTTGATAATATTATGAATGATTAACATTTGATTATGTTACAACTGTTTGTGTCAAAATGAGTTTTATGTCAAAATTAAATGATAAAATGAATTTTCCAATGAATTTTACATAATCACTTTATTTTGGTCAAAACATGAGCAAGTTGTTAATGGTGTTGAGATATGATAAGACTATTCAGTTCAAGCTTTATAGAAGCTTAAAAGAAGGTTTTTAATGAAAAGTCTCAAGTAGTTATTATTGCTGAAAAATTATGTTATTTGCCCAGTTGGAAGGACATACACTTGTGTATGTTTGGTCCTATAATTTGTATAGATTTAAAAGAATGGCCATTAACCAGAAGACTGAAAGCATCTGGGGCAATTATAACTTGTTTTCTATTCCTTCACTTAAAACTATGTCAATAACTATGACTTTGAAAGGACATATATTCACATGTATGTTTGGTCCTGTTGACCACTTGTGGTCAAACAGGATGGCCATTTACCTGCCATTTAAGAGAAATTGGGGTGACAGGATATTAAACTGAATATTTTTAAAATGGGAAATGATAGTACATTGACTATTTAGACAATCATATGGATTTAATAGGCTAAAAAGGCATTTAGTACAGTCATTAACATGTATGGTTGCTTTCTCATGATGTGTAAAATCTAAGGTGATATAAACATAATGAATATGCTAATCTTTATGTGGAGATACATAGTTGTCTTTGCATGTCTCAAGAAAAATCTCTCCAAATGATAGGCAGAAAAGTGATTACCTAGTCAAACACAAGCCTGTTGTTATTTGGTCAACCCAAAAATGAAACATCTTTAATATGACAAAGAACAAGTTCATGAAAGTTTTGAGAAAATATTAACCAAAAGTTGATAAGTGTTTTAAATATTTTATCAAACAAAGAGGGTTTCAACTAAGAACTAGAGAGATGTTGACATAAACTGTCTCATCTTGAATAAAAGTCTTGTAAGTCCGGATGGCATGTAAGTCCACTGTTCAGCCTCTTTTGTTTGAAAGCAAAAATTCAAAAATATTAAATAAATTCTGTCATTCAAAACAAAATTTTGACCAAATAGCAGGAGGTTGAAGTCAAACTGGGGTGATCTGGGGAAAGCCAAATAAGCTTTGAGAAGGGATATGAGGCATCATAGCACAGTGTTGACCATTTCTGAATTATGCTTAATTGAATCTAAATTAAATCACCAAAGAGATGAAATTCATGCTAAGTTTATACCTGCTGTTAACCTGAGTACTGTCATAATAATGCTGAGAATGAAGTATTGAGAAAGCTACTTAATCTATATGATCCCATTCTTGAGATCTTTTCAGTAAGAGAGAAATTATTTTGAAAAGAAAAATGACTGAAATTTGATCTCAAAATGCACCATTTGCTCTTAAACAATGATATTAAATGAAATATAAAGTTGATAATTGGTTTAAGTTCAAAAAGAGTTGCATTTTGCCTCAAAATAGTTAAATAAATATTTTCGAGCAAGGTTTGATGTTTTTCTAACCTTCCCGAGCACAAAGCAGTTGAATATGTATTTTCGGGTAAGGTTTGATGTTTTATAACCTTTCCGAGCAAGATTAGCTATGTTAGTCTAAGTATATGATTTGCGGGCATGCTTTGGAGTGTTTACACTTCTCGGGTAGAATATACTTAACACTTCAATTTTCCGAGCAAGCCTGAAGTTAACATGAATATGTGATTGAGAAAGCTTTGTGAACTTAGCCTTAGTCTACCGAGCAAGCTTTGTGAACTTAGACTATCGAGCAAGCTTTGTGATTAGTGTGAATATGTTTTCTTTCTTTGAAATTACAAGTGTTTCCGGGCAAAACTTGTTTTCCGGGCACACTTTATATTTTGGACAGACTTTGAATATTCAAATGTTCCCTTAATATACTTGGGTAATTTCACAGATTTTCCGAGTACACTTTGTGCTATGAAACCACTAGCATACTTTGTATTCATTTTCGGGCATACTTTGCATCAAAGTATACTTGACTGATTACTTGTGAATTGAAATTGACCGGGTAAGGCTAGTATTTAAATGTAATTATCCAAGCAAGGTAGGTAAATTATATGTATGTTATATGGGCATCTTAGTTGATTCCTAGCAAGGTTGCATGCTTGATGTTTAATACTTGATTAATTTTTCTTATGATTTAGTTCTCAAGCAATCTTGTATTTCAAGTAAGTTTTCTTTATTTTAACTTCTAATTTGTACCAACCTATACCCAAGTAAGCTTTGAGTAAGTGGACTGTACCGAGCAGGCTTTGCAAAACCTTACATTGACAATTTCCGAACAAGGTTTGCTAAACTTAATACTAAGAGTTGGATGTTTTCAAATGTGTAAAAAGTTTAAATGGATAAGGTTACTGTTTGACAGCTAATAACTCATTAAACGACAAAAAGTATTTAAAACTCACTTTCAAAAGGTATATAAGAGGGAGTGATAGACGTTTTTCTACATTATTTTCCCTCTATCTCTCTCCTTCCACTGATTACTCTAAGAAAACCTAACCGACTTATCGCATTTACTTTAATCCAAACCCTACTATACCAGCCCTCTAATTCCGACTCGGTAAGAAATAATAACTTGTTTTCCGACCACGATTAGATGATTATGGGATTTGATTATGCATTTTTGCTAACACTCTGTTTTGTGTGTAGGTTATAAATTTGTCGAAGAACAGGTTCTTAATGATATTTTTCTCTTTCTTCTTCAATTTTATAACTTGAAATTGCTTAAAGTAATGAACTTTTGGGCTAATTTATCTTACAGGTCATGCCAGACATTGAGGAGGGTGCCTCGATTATACGTTGGTTGCAAAGATCAAACATTCAATATGCACTGACAGCAAGTCCTACAATTTATCGGAACCATTTTTTGGATTTTTGGAACTCTGCAACATTGATGGAAGATGTGAATGACCGATGGATCGAAGCCACTGTTGCTAATCAAGAAATACAGGTGGATGAGGCCGTAATTCGAAGGTGTCTACAGTTGAATGACAATAACCCTAACCCAATCAATCTTACAACAGCTCAACTGTACAAGATTTTTGTCAAGTGCATGGGTTATCATGGGAATACAAAATATGGGCAATTTCAGAAGGGCATGTTTCCCACCCTGTACAGATTTTTGATCCACCATATAATACAGGGGTTTGCGCCAAGGAAAGGGTCATGGACCCTCATGAGCAGAGATTTGGCAAACGCCATAGTTGCAGTATTATTTGACTATCCTTTCAACTTTTCACGAATGATATTTGAAGGACTAGTGCAAAACTTGGAGAAGCCAACCAAGCAGAAGTTTTTGGCATATCCTAGGTTCCTACAAATAATTTTTAATCAAAAGATGGAGAACTTACCAACTACAGGAATGACACATGTCCTTCAAAATCCGGATACATTTAGGAGAATAGAAAATCTGGCTAGCACTAGCAGATTTGATCAAGAGCAGGTGTATGAAGAGCTGCCATGGTTGATGCTTGATGACATTTTGATACCAACACCACCTTTGTCACCACAACCATAAGACCAAACCACTTAATCCACAACCAAAACCTTAACCCAAAGCCAGCCTGAAACATCAACACAAACATTTCCACCACCACAAATAGAGTTGATCAAAAAAACCGGTTCCTGGACCCGAACCGGAACCGAACCGGTTCCTACCCGTTTTTGGTAGGAACCGGACCCTATCTGATTCAACCCGATGATCCGTGACCGGTTCTTGCAATTTTGAGTGGGGGCGGGTAGGAACCGGAACCGAACCAGAACCGGTTCTATCCGGAACCGGTTAGGAACCGGTTCTAGCCATTGGATCGATTAAGCCGTTGGAAATCGTTTTTTTGGCCGTTTTTTGACCGTTGGGGTCAAAAATAGCCGTTTTTTGGCTCCCCCAAGCACCCCACTACTAGTATAAATAGGTATTTGGTGTCATGGGTTCATCACAACACTCAAAACGCAAACCCGAACGCAAAAAAATACAAAAAAATGCTATTACAACGTTTTGAGTTCTCTAATCTCTTGTTTTCTCTTCTTCCATATTCATATTTGTTGTTATGGCTGCCTCACAATCATCGGTTGGTCAAGGTTCCAACGCCGAACCAAGTTTCGTTCGTATTGTACCTCATAATCATAATCAAGAGATTTGGTGCAATTGGGATTTGGTTGAATTGAGTGACTATTCATTGAAGGCTCGGTGCAAGTTTTGTGGGGTTTATTTAAACCCACTTTCGAATTCAAATTTGAAGAAACACATCGAAAAACCGTATTGCAAGGCGTTGAAAAAGAACGTCGATTCGCAACAAACGCAAATGGATAGTGAAGGCGGAATATGTTGATTGGTATGAATGTATCCGTTTGGATTGGGCTGTTGGTTGGTAGTGTTTGTGGTCCATAAACACTACCAACCAACAGCCCAATCCAAACGGATACATTCATTCCTAGCCCACCACATACTCAATCACGACCCCCAACCAATTACAACAACCCAGCCTACCTGTATCCAAACTCAAACCACAACTCAAACCCCACCTGAATCACCTACACCACCCACATTAACCATCTCCCACACCAAAACCCTTCTAATTCCAAACATCAACCCACATCTACCAGTGAAAACATTTTTGAAGATGCCAACCCTATAATCCCTCAAACCACTAATCAAGACCAATCTGAACCTGAACCTTTCTCTACCTCACCACCAATAACCCCTCCTACTTGAACCTATTTATTCGAAAGAAACTTGGATCTGATGTTGGAGAATGCAAGGTTAAAGGAAAGAAATGAGGAGCTAACAAAGGAAAATGTGGTACTACTGGATAAGTTGGCCCAAGCATTAATGAAAATTCAAACCATGGAGAAGAAGGTTGAGAAGACCTCAGCTGCCCCAAAATAGGGAGAGAATATTACAGGGCCAACTGTTGCTAGTGTGAATGTGGGTGAACCGATACTGGAGGGTGCAAGTGTTAAAACAGCTGATGTTGATAGGTTGACATGCATTTTGAATGCTTATGATGATGATGAGGAGAGTGAAGAAAGGAGGATGGAGTATGTTGAATATGAGGCTGACAAATCTGATGTTTAAGAGAAAAATTATGATGTCAATGATGAAGTGATGAATGTAGTATGGAGAGATGAGATGATGAGGTGAGAAGAGAAGAGGAGAAATGGGATAAAATTGAAAAGATAAATGATGAAGAGAATGTGGCTACCACTAATAAGGCCACTGATGTTTTAACTGACATTCAGACTGAAGATCAAACTGAAATATTAAATGAAGATGATGCTGCTACTGAGAAGCTAATACTTACTGAAACTGAACAACCTGAAAGCTCCAAGAGAGTATAGTATGATCTAGAGTTGGAAGCACTAGAAAAGGAAATTGATGACTATCAGCAGTCTGAGGATGAAGAAGATGTACAGAGGAGATGGAAAAAGGAAAGGCAAGAGTCTATGAAGAGGATCCTGTTAAGGAAGTTATTGTGAAAGAAAGATTATTGGATGAAGAGGAAGAAGCCTCTGCTGCTACAAGGAGAGAATTTGAAAATGTTGTAAGACAAACAAGGGAGAGGGAAATACTAGTCCAAACCTTGACTCCTAAGGAGTTAGCAGAGCAGGAAGCATTGATCAATCAAGCCAATGTTGCTAAGATGATAAATGAAGAAGAGGCTGATGATCAGATTGTCATTGAGGAACTGATTAATTTAAATAGGACTGAGGAAGTTGATAACTCCTTAGCCTTAGTAGTGAGTATGTTTGCCCAATCTACAAGCCAGTCTCATCAGGAACCTGAAAAAGAAACTGAAGAAACAATTGAAGAGATGATGGCTAAAGCTTCAAATATACATGAAAACGTTGGAAGATTTGAAAAAACTTATTCAAGAAAAAGGAAAGCCACTGATCGGGGTGAGAAGGATGATTTGAAAAGCGAAAAGGGGAAATGGGATGAAAAAAACAAATAATTTGTAGAAACCCTTGATTATGGCAAGTCCAATAAGGGCAATTCCTTTACAAACTTTAAGGCTAGATGAACATGTGCAAGGAGTTCCTAATGTACCAATTCCTGATAATCCAACTCCCAATGAACCAAGATTGATGCTGTAGATGAATCTACAGAGGAGGAGGATGAAACTGATGATGATGATGATGAAGATAATCAGGTAAAAGGTGCTAAAATTGCTAATGTTGTGTCCCCAAAAGTCACAATGACTGATGAACAAAGGGCAAACATTGAACAAAGTTTGTTGGAAACTAAAAGAAAGAACCCATTGGTTGCGAAATTAAGAAGCTTTGGGATAAGCTTTGAGACCTTAGCTAATTTGAATGATGACCAATTGCAGAAAAGTTTGGATAAAGAGAGGGATGAAATCAAGATGAAAATTGAACAAAAGAATAGAGATGCCCTGAAATACAGAGAATATTTAAGAAAGCATGGGTATTCTGAAAAAGACCTGACTCACTTCAAATTTGAACAGCTGAGAGAAGTCTATAACAACACCAGGGAAGAAATAAAAGAAAATTTTGTGAAGGAGAATGAGGAGGCTAAGAAGCTTGAGGATTTGAAAAAGAAGTTTGGAGGTATGTGTGGATACTTATTGGAAAAAGGGTTGAAGCCCGAGGTAATTGAAAATCTATTAAGAGAATCAGTGTTGGGTTAATACAACAAGCTCAAAAGAAAAGAGAAATTGAAGAGATTACAACCTGAGCCCTCCACTGAACAATATGAAAGAGATCAAAATGAACCCCCTGCAAAGAACAGAAAAATCATGAATCTCAGGGTGAAACAAAAGGCCCAAATTGAAAAAGAAAAATCAAAAGAGGCAACTGCTGGTGAAACCTCAGTCCCAGAGGAAGTGAAACCTGAACCTGTTGATGAACCTATTATTCCATGGGAAAACGAAGAAATGATCGAGATACTAAGGGTATAATGGTGAATCAAAGGCGAATGGATGTGGATACGTTTAATGCTTTGAATAGAGAAAATTTGAAAGAACTGTTTTATTTGAAAAAGGCTGAGTGGGAGAAAGTATTGTTGGAGGCTGAGAACCCCAGAAGTTTTATGGATGGAAGATTTGTCCCTGCAGGTCTTACTGAAAATCAAAGGATTTTAATAATGATTATAAAACTTGTCAATGACAAAGGTGAAATCTTTTAAGATCTCATCAACTATCCTGAAGAAATGATTGACTCTATGTTTTTGAAAGCTTTTTGTATCACAAGGCCCAACAAACCGATGAAGTCTATACCAACCAGGCCGTCTGCATCAATGCAACAACCATCAACACATAGAGGTGAATCAAGTGGAGCTGGATTGCAAAGAACAACAAGACCACAATCACTTGTGGATCTTCCAAGAACTCTCTATTTTGATTCAGTCTCTCAGTCACTGAAAGTGATAATGGAAAGCAAACAATTGAGAGACATTATTATGAAAAATGATTTTGGTGAATATAATCAAGAACAGTTGGAGAAAATGGCCACACTGGATCTTTATGATTATCATGACACAAGCAGGTTGGCAGGAAGACATCAGAATGAACTCTCCATGTTCTTGAAGGAAGAAGCTGACAAAGGATTCCCATTTTTAAAAGAAAAGAAACGCTGGAGGCTAACAAAGCAAGAGAAAACAAGAAGGGCTGCCAAGTTGAAAAAGATAGCCAGTGCAGAATTGAACTACCAGCTGAAAGGCAAAGATAAGAATCATTTGTCAAACATCAACACATGCATAAGACTGGAAAGAAGAATGACATGCCCTAACTATACTGTGCAGAAGAATGGCATTATTGCAGAGATTGTATACAAAGAAACAACAGGCCATTATATTCTTGGCAATTCAGAAGGAATTATCTTGGGTATAATTAGAAGAGATGAAGACCTGACCTGCCTGTACAGTGAAGATCTAAGAGATATAAGGGATTTGGACATTCCAGAAAGTCACATTCATTACCAAATCCTTTCTATCTTCACACAAAGGGCAGGAACGGTGATAGTGAATATAAAACAAGCCTAATACAATGCAAGAAGAAGATAAAGATCTTTAGAATAGGCTTTATTTTGTAATGTCCACGGACAACTTTTGATTATGTAATCATTTTATTTTGTAATGAATATGTATTTTGATTTTTATTTGAATATGTATTTTGACTAAGTCTATGTAACCTTAGAGATGTTTTGGGACAACTGAGGTGTTCCAATCTAGCGTGAGATTGTTGAGTCATGAATTAACCTAAAATTATCATATGGAAGAATGGAATCTTCTCAACCTCCTTGGAAATCGCTAAGTATGGAACCGGTCACACCTGAGACATCCGAGCAGGGTTTTACTTAGCCGGGCATGATATTTTGCATATCGGGCAGGGTTACCATCTTGAAGTCTTCTTTAGTGATAACCGGAGTAGGGTTCACTACATCTAGCAGAGTTGTACTTACCGAGCAAGGTTTGATTAATAATATGGAATCCGAGAAAGCTTGTTGAAAGTTATCAAAGTACTTACTTTCCGAGCAAGGTTCAACTCAGAGCAAGCTACAATGTATTGAGCACACTATGATTGCTTAATAAGTTATCTAACAAATGAGTTGAAGGGATTCTTGAAGAACATTATGGTAGTAGTATTTTGTCGGGCAAATTCTGATAAATTCAAGAAGATTGAAGTCTACCCGGTGAGTAGTTTCCTTGGTGAAATTCTCTTTAAGTGAAGTCTACCCGGAGAACTGTACCCGAGCACACTTCAAGGTTACCAAGTCTAAAGGAAGGCATAGCACAAAGTCTACTCGGAAAAGTTTACTACTACAAGGCCTACCCGGAAGACTTGTTTTACACTTAGTATAATTTTGAATATGTAATTTGAATATGTTTTAATCGTTAGGGTTTCTAGAAGGAATGACAGCTGTCAGGAGGTGGCAGGCCTATAAAAGGAATAATTTAGGGCACGCCTCCAGACGGTGACAAGACGGAATACGGATTAGCCTTTACACTTTTTCAGATAAGATCGAATATTCCTTTCTGAGTGTGACGACTGTCCTAGGTTTTCATTGATTATACATTCCGACAAGAAACCCTAATAGATTATCATTTGTATAAATTGCTTTATATAAATGGAAATCTTTTGAGTTATTATTCGTGCCTATTACCAATATTAACCTATTAAGCAACAAAACTTGTTTGTTTCTGATTCCGCCGTTAGCAAACAAGAATCTTTCCTTATTTAGCAAACCGTCATTAACCTTCTTGTCGACACAATATGTGTGGGTTATGACATTGTTATTGATTATGGACCGACAACTTCCGTATCACTTTTGATCACCAAGTCGTCCATGTAGACTTCTAAGTTTCTTCCAATTTGGGACTTGAATTCTTTATCCATCAGGCGCTGGTACGTGGACCCTGCATTTTATAGACCGAATGGCATCATTTTGTAACAATACGTTCCATTGCTATGTGAATTTGGCGGTACCCCTTATATGCATCCAAGAAACATTTGTATTGAAAAGGGACCAGCGCGTCCACCTTGAGGTTTATTTATGTCAAAGGGTAGAAATTCATTGGGCATGCTTTGTTGAGATCTTTGAAGTCGATGCACATTCGCCATTAGCCACTCGCCTTTGGCACCATCACCGGGTTTTTGACCCATGTCTGGTATTGTATTTCACGGATTATTCTCGTCTATGAGGTATTTAACTTGTTCATCACAGGCTTTCACCTGTTCTGGTCCCATCTTCCTCCAGTTTTGTACTACCGGTACAAAAGATGGATTGACTTTCAACTTGTGTTTTGCCTTGGTTCTTGGTACCCCTTTCATGTCTGCTGCAGTCCATGCGAACACATCTACGTTGTTGACAAGTAACCTTTTCAACACACTTCGCATTTTGTCCGAAAGAGTGTGTCCTATGCTTATGCTTTGCTTAGGAAATTTCCCATTAAGGACCCATTTCTCAACCTCTTTCAACTTGTTTGTTTTTAACATATTTTGTGACGGTGTTTTCACGTCCACCACATGACACTCCTTGTTGGCATGGATCATCACCACCCCTGTGGTCATTGGCACTCCCAATATTTCGTGGGCTGTTGAGAGGTTGGCATTGAAATCTCCAATTTCCTCCCTTCCCAGGATTACATCATTGTGTGGGTGCGGGGATTCCATGATAAGGAAATCCATGCCTTCATTTTTTGAGTGTATCCCGTTGGTATGTGTAACCGGGAATGTCAACTATCCCAGCGGATAATCAACACTTTGATTGAACCCTGTTACTGGGGCGTTGACGGGTATCAGCCTGCGCTTATCATTTTCTTCCAAGAAATCAAAACATTGGCGATACATGATATTGGAGGTGGCTCCCGCTTCAATGAAGAAGCGAGGCGTCCGATAACGCCCAAAAACTGTTGTGATTACTAACGGTGCCTTTCGGTTGCTCCCCCCTTTCCCCATTGGGAAAATCACTTGTTCTTCTTTCCAGGCGGCATGTTCGACCTGGCAACGCTTTTTACTCTTGATGCCGCCTGAGATCATGTTAGCATGTAGGTCTTTGATTTTCTTTTCTGGCCTTCCGCCATCACGAGGTGGTGGGCGCCTGCCTCTTCCTTTGATGCTTTTAACAAGTTGCTCTAATCTTCCGTTCTTGGCATACTCTTCAATGGAATCTTTTAAGTTCGAACATTGATTAGTTGTGTGACCATGTTGTTCTTGGTAGTCGTAGTAACTCTTCATGTCTGCGTTTGGCCCTAGTTTGATTGGGGCTGACATTTTGAGTTGGATGCCTTCTGTATACATTATCTACGCTGAACTTTTGGTCAGCGGGGTCCATTTGTTGAACGAATGTGTCTGCCCCTTATGTTTGTTTTTGAATGGCTCATACGGCGTGGTCTCTTTTGGTTGGGTTTCGTGGTTTAGCCTTGATCATATGGAGGACACCATTTTTACTTGTAGGGCCCTGCTAATACCATTCCTTGCGTAGTTGCGCATTAATTCTTTGCCCAAGCTTTTTTCTGTCCGCGCGTACCTTTTGGATGCGGTCATGATGTCGTCCCAGCGATGGGGAATGCTGTCTCTGCCTGTAAGGTTCTGAATCAAGTCATCGCACCTTACATTTTGGCAGAAATCTGCGTGCAAAAGTTTTTCGCCGACGCCTCCGATATTAAACCCTTCCTGGTTAAATCTGTTGATAAAATCTTCCAGCATTTCATTATCCCTTCTTGTTACATTATGGATATCTGTCGGATCACAGATATGACACCACTGCTGGCTAAATTTCTGGGTGAACTTACTTGATAAGTCGTCCCAACTTGTGATTTGCCCTTCTTGCAACCTTTCAAACCAAGCTTTTGCTGCACCAACCAATGTAAGTGTGAATATGTGGCACCATAGCGGCATGATCCACCCTGAAACTAGACCGGAGGCTATATAGGTTTGCAAGTGGTCGTCCAGATCTGATAGGCCATCGTACTGGCCTACCGTTGGCGGGATTTTTGGGTTTTATGGCAGTTCCGCCTCGGCGATTCTTCTTATAAATTTCGATTTCCACGCTAATGTTGTTGGACGGTATGGCCTAGAGAAATATCCGTTCGCATATGGATGGTACTTTATCAGTTTCTTGGCGTTTACGTCTAGAGTTTTCCAACTTTCTTCATAGTCTGGATTGTCTAGACGCAAGTCACCCACTTGTCGCGATCGCTGCGGTTTATCTTTGCTCCTTGTTGTTTGGCAGGGCGCTTGGTATTTTGCCAGTTGGCACTTTTGTTCGAATTGGATTTGACTCCTCTTCGTCTCCATCATATTCTTCTTCTTCGCCATTACTACTGGCTTCCTCATCAAACAGTGTTCTTGGCTGAATGACTGCCGCCATTCGTTGTTGTACTTTGGTCATGAGTTTTTGTTGTTCACCTTCTAACCAGGCCATTATGTCTGGTGGCAAGGTTTTTTATGAACGTGGTCGTTTTTTTGATTTTTCTGTAATGGTAGGACGATGGGTGGACGTATCAGCGATGCCTTTGCCGTTACCCATTACATCAACCACTTCCAAATTCTCTTGTTGGTTGGCCTTCGACTGTTGGCCAACCTCTTTGGCAGGAGTTTTGCCACTCATCTGGATCAAGAACGAAGTGTGTTAAGTTTTACTGTTCTAGCAATATGCACGGATAGCGCCAATGAAGAAACATAAATCCACCCCTTAGGTCTTACAAGTTAGTCCAAGGGTAATGGTTAAGTATTTCCCACGATGGGTTGGAATCCTTCTTTGCGCAAATAATATTCCCTGCAAAACAGAACATTGTGAGCTCGTTACGAGGAATGGGGGGATTCTCTTGTAACCAACCTCCGGCGTGAGAAACGGTATTCGTTGTATGGTGGAAATATATTGAGAGAAAGTTAGAATATTGGATCGTGGATCCTTTACCATTTGGAGGTACTTTAGTATTTATAGCCAGAGGAGAGAGAGTATGGCCAACTGCCTTGTCAGGCTTTCCACCAATTATATTCTCCATTCGTGCGGTTGTGGAGGTTGGTGGATATCATGGCCTTTTGACATTGACGTGGTGTACTATTTTTGTGTTTTCCTTTATGTGTTGTTCAAACCCCATTGGTTGGATGATATTCCGGATGTATTTTCTTATTTTTTGTCCCATGCTTGTGGAGATCTTAGCGCTACAATTCCCGAGATGTCAGTGAATGTTTATTATATTAGGCCATGTTTACGTCGCCATGTTGTCCGCATGGCGCACGGTCTATTCACTCAGTGGGGCCTTATATTAATTTGGGGTGGGTTTAGTGTAACATTCGCTATTTTTGTTTTCGTTGTATCCGACCCATACTACAACTCGGGTCTTGAATTTATTAATAAAAGTTTATTTCATTTATTTGTCATGTGTTAGTTTCATTACAACTCGTTTATGTGTTTTAAGTACCAAGTTTTAGCACTTAGTTGCAACATATTCAAACTACAGGGACTGCTATTGTCAAAAATTGAAACTATAAACTGCAGGGACCATTTATGTCAAAACTAAAACTGTTGTGTCAGTTAGCAGCTGCAACAGTTCGTTTCTGCTCGTTTAAGCTCGTTTAACTTGATTTTCAGCTCGTTTAGTGCCTAATTTTCCTATTATCATATTAATTCAAATACAATGTTCTAGAATATTCTTAAATGAATTACTATCCTAAAACATCAATCTTTATCCTGAATTTACAAGGTTATATCTATAACTGGTGTTTTATCTCATTAAAATTAAGTTCAAAAGTGGGTCTATCTCTAAATTCGTGATAAACACAACATGGAATCCGATTCCTATATAAACAAGGGTAGTAGGTCGTTCATAACTTTCTATACAACTCACAAATCCCCTGATCTTTCACGAATTTAAGCTTAAACTAAGTGTTCTTCACCGGTTGACTTTCAAAAGTCAAAGTTCTTCATATTCTCGATCTCTCCTAGTTCTAATCTGAATTCCGGGTATGTTTGTACATCAGAGTTGTTCTAATTCATCATGATCATAAGCCCTCATTCAATTTTAAAGGATTGAGGTGTAATCATGTCCATTTTAATCAAATTCGTTTAGGGTTTACGTTAGAGTAAAATTGGGGATTTTGCAATTAACGAACCTTCTGGTCAAAATTAGCTTTCGGTCCAAAAGACATTTGTGTTTATTTTCACTTTTTACATCTAATGGACCAGAACCCGAACTCAGATTCTTTGTTCGGATTATGACCCGCATCAGCTCGCTTAAAACTCGTTTATTTCATAACTTGAGTTCTATATATCTGTTTGTTGTGATTCTAGTGGCGTTATTCTTGGTTTTGACTCTAGATTGTTATCTCAAATTTTCAGGTCTTTTTGTGTCAGATCACTTGGCACGTTAACTTCCTCGTTTTTATTATTTTATTATTATCTCGCCTAAATAATAAAGCTGAGTAATTCACACCCCTCGTTTCCATATTTTACTTTTTGGGGGTAACATGCGTACCATATACACAAAATTTTATTTATATGCATCTATACCTCATCAACAACAATTCGATATTATTTGTTTATGGATTTATTGCTCATCGATGACATGCTATATGGTTATGTGTTTATTTTTATTATTTGGCGGTTGGGCCACCTCATCCTCATCGAGTATGCATACCTTACCCCGGTAATCTATCTTTGTGCTAGACCGAAAGGGTCCGCATCTATTTTATTTGGTAATTGTTATATATCATCAATGTTGTAATTGTTTATATTCACATACGAATTGTTTATTTACAATATAATAATACATCAAAACTTGTGTATTGCTCACTCAACTTTATGTTGATCAAAATCTATTTTTACGCTTGTTACAGGTTTGCTAGTTGAAGAGTTGGATGGTTGTGAAGACATTTAGTTGGATTTAGGCTGTTGAAGAAATAAACAATTTATTTGGATAATATTTGTGTTGTATTTTAATTATATGAATATAAATATTTAGTTATTGTCATGTTAATATAAATAATATGTTGCGAGTTACTGTGCGATCAGTTACGCCTCGGCATACCCTACCCCTACATTTACAAACATTCCTACTTTCTCATTTGGACGCACGCCAGGTGTTCGTGATATGATAGCTTGTTCTTTTGTTGTTTAATCTTTCTTTTTATACTTATAAATAGAATGAGCTATAGTGATTAAAATTTAGACAGAATTACCAATTTTGTCCTTTAAATATATGCGATTTATTGATCAGGTCCTTTTTAAAGTTTATTTGCGGACGGTGTCCTTTATATGACAAAACACAATCGCTTTTTGTTCTTTACACTAAATGTCATCCAAAAATACAGTTAAATCCAAGCATGCCAAGACTTAACGGAGTTTTTGTTCAACATATTTTATTTAGTTTATTTTCTTATAATATATCTAATTTGTTTTTTAATTATAAATACATAAATAGTATGCGTAAAAAGACTTAAATGCCCTCACATGCTAAGACTTAACGGGGTTTTTGGATGCAAGTTAGTCAAAATGATGAAAATCAAACAAACATGTCATGTAAAGGACGCCGCCTGCAAATAAACTTTTTAAAGGACTTGATCCATAAATTGCATATATTTAAATGACAAAATTTGTAATTCTGTCTAAAATTTATTACTTTTTTTCAATTTTGTTATAAATAGTGTTTTTAGTTGGATAGGAAATCTTTTTAATGAGAATGATTATTGATATTCATGAATATTAAAATTGCTTATTAACATGCTTGGATCAAATATAGGTGATAGTAAATTGGTTTTTGATGTTTCATGGTTGATCCGAATTGGTATGTTTTGGATCAGTTTCATTTTTTTCACGTTTTTGGATTTATCGGGTTTAATTTTTTCAGTTTCATTATTATTTTTGTCTTTGGTTCGGTTTTGTTAAAAAAAGTGGTTCGGTTCATTGATTTTTGTAAAAAATCAAAGATGGTTTAGTTCATTTATTTTTGTTAAAAAGGTGGTTTGATTTATTGATTTTGTTAAAAAAAGTGGTTTGGTTTGTTGATTTTTGTTAAAAGAAGTAGTTTGGTTCGTTTATATTTGGTTAGAAAATTTTTAATTTTAATTAAAAAGAATATTTTTTACCACATAAGCAGTTCACGTCACTATTTTTGCCACATTATCGTACACGTTATTATCCACGTCATCATAAACTAACGGAATCTGAACCCGTTAGAGAAACGCTCGGTGGCGGTCAATAGGTCAAAACTTAGGTCTGATATGATACATTTTTAAAATTTGGCTTAATGTCAGCCAATGAGACAGGATTTGGATTTTGAAAATCCAATATTCCTCCTTGATTTGTTTCATAGTGAAGATCCAACCTATAATATGTATAATGAGTAGTTACACAAGATAAAGTTCACTAACCCCATCTCAAAATGAAAAATTAAAATAAACATAACCTGTTGTTTTGTGACCGTAATTACACATTGGTATATCTAAAATCTCAAAAGTGAAAAGTAGGCACAAAACCTTTTCAAGCCATTAAACTTTAATAATGTGAAATACTTATAGAAGAGGACAAATAGTTTTTGAGTGCGTTTCATCGAAGACCAAATCCTGCTCTCACAGACATAACGTAAAGCAATTTACAAAACACCTATGTCTAAAGATACTTCGATTGAGTTCGCCCATCACGCTTCTTCAGGACACCGTTTACCAACACACAAAAGCAAATGAAGCAGGAGTAACTACACGTTTTTAATTAAATTACTTACGAAAAATATTTTCTTGATAAATGTTATTTCATACATTCACGTTGTTGAATATTATCCTTGTTTGTAAGTAGAGGGCGCGAACCTAGTGAAAGACAATGTGTCTTTGTTAAGAATCTCAGCACCATCATAGTTATTACTTTGTTGTTTTCGTGACCATAATGGTTGCTAATAGCTCTAGTGTGTGTGTATAGATAGATGGATGAAGGATGAATGGTGTATGCATGCATCTATGTATGTGTAATAGTTGTACACGTAGATGATCAGAACCCCGAAAATGGAGCGAGCGAAGAGTTCATCAATCTATGTATCTAGCTGTGAAAAATCTGATTAGTGGTGATAGAATTTTAGCATCTCCATAACTAATTAAAAATTCTCTTAACACTAATAAGAGAATTCACACAACCTTTTCAAACCATCACAATTCAAAATATGAAATACTTGTATAAGAGGGCAACTATTTATGAGACCGATCTAGGTATCGTGCTGTGAAGAATATGATTAGTGTTACTCATCACACTTCATCAAATCATTCGATGTATATAGGAAATTGGTGGTGTTTGATAATGGAAAACATGAATAATATGATAAACCAATAGTTATATGTGTACCTGTTATAACATGGAGAGTACTAACCGCATCGGAGAAGGATGTAGACGACATAGTTGTCAGGTTGATCGAGTTCCCCTTTAGGATGTATAGTTAAGGATGGTATTAGGGTTCTTGAGACGAACCCGATTTAGGAGAGAGGAGGCAAACAAAATTATAATAATGTGTGTATGATTAGGTTATGATGTTAATATATCTCTCTCTTTATATACACCCAAGGGAAAACCCTTTATTAGCTAGTAAGGGTAATATGGCCCATCAATAATTACCAAACTAATATATAATAAGGTGTAATTAATATTTTAATCTACTATAACATAAATCGTTATAATGGCCATATATAAATATATATAATTATATATTTAATCTTACATTCTTCCACTTGGCCGAGTGATCATTTATTATGAGTATTAGACGAGCCTGATCAGAAGTTAACACTCATTTTAGCTTTAAACTTAAACTGGAGCAGAAAAATACAGTCATTGAATTGAGCATCAGCTCAAGACCCCCATTAATCATACTGCAGTCCTTATTAAAAACCTTAGTATTTATAATCAAAATTTTAAAGTAAGCCCTTCAGAACGTTTGATTTGTATATTAATTCGTCTATATGTCATTATGCATGCTAAACATATTAAGAGACGTACAAAATCAAAACTGATGAGGAAATTTAATAGTTAATCATTCATACTACGATATGCAATTGTACGCGGTCATCAATAAACCCCTCATGATTATAAGCGCTTTCATAATACTTATGGGTAATAGACATTTAGTTATACGATCCTTAAGCATATCATGAATATATTCGATATGAAAATTTAGATTCCTCAATTCGTTCATAAACGAATAATTAATTTCATATCAAAATTTAATGCACCACCTCTCAAATGGTTGCTGTTTGAGAAAACATGGTAGCTGAATTTATCACGATTAGTCTTCAATATATACTTTATCTGGAGTTTAATAAAACTTATGAGTCCACTAATAAATATTCAACAACATTTATTGACAACAACGTTGCAATTAATCAACATATTACGTCGTTATGAATTAGGTTGTTTTATCAGTTCATTATGACTCCTCCGTGAGATAGATTTATCTACTGACATAAGAATATATCCCGAAAATTACATTTTCTTATATCTGAATGTGACAAAGTTTAGAATAATCTACCAGTTTGAATTCTCACTTCTTCTTTTAAATTATAGTCTTTCGTTTCTTTTAAAGATATTTTAATACTCTTTTAGATGTTTCACATTAATCTAGACATATCTAGTGTGTTGCAATTTTGAGTAATATCTGAACGAGTATAGACTTGAACCTACATAAGGCTTCTACTTAATGAAGCATAAGGTAATAATCTCAATAATTTTATTATCCTCTAAATAGAGCAATATTGTTTGTTACATGTGTAAGGACCCAATTAAGATAAAACTTATAGAACAAAACTATCGTCCCTTTTGGTCTATCTTAGAATGTTATGATATCTATTATGTAAGGGATATCTCTGAGATCTATCACATATACTTGTCAGAAGAATGTCATCTATATAAGGAAATGTTTGTTTTTAGTTGCTCCCACTCATCTTGAGGTAAGTACATTAATCCACTAGGTTTTTTTGATGAAAATAATTGAATAAAGATTTCATCTCATTTTGATGTTTGCATTAACCCATATATGGATTTTATTGACATATAGACTAAATGTTCTTTAACCTTTAGTTTATAACTTTTAGGTTGTGTAATGAACATATAAATATGTAAGCCGATTGTTAGAGAAATTTGTTTTAGTGTTCATATAATGTAGCTCTTAACTATTATAAGCTACTAGAACAATAATGATACTTAAAGAAATCTTTTGTAATATAGGTAAGAAGATTCTTTGATAATTAGTTTCTCCTTAAATATAACCTTTAACAATCAATCATGCTTCCTTGTTTCTTAACGTTGGTGTTAGAATTAAATTTAGTTATGAACACCCTTAGGTGTTCCAACAAAATATTAAACGTTATTCTGACTTATGAAGTTTAGTTTAATTTTCTAGTAATAGCTTTATTCTATTTAGAATATTGATTGATTTAATGGTTTAATTAGAAGGGGTATGATCATTAAACTTTTTAACATCCATTTCAACTTTGGTTAAGGTGCTTAGATAATCATCAAAGTTAGTAGGTTTTAAAACCTAGATGACCTCCTGAGTTGATTATTGGGTTTATTTGAAGTTTCAGTTTTATGAATTAGCTCTTGGTTAGGTTGCTATCATTTTCAGGAATCTAAGTGTGTAAGAGTTGGTACAATATGGTGTACAAGAGGTGTAATTGGAGTTAAATTTGGAGTAAAATTTAATGACTCTCTTCCCCTGTCTCTTGTACTTTTGCCAAGTCATTATAAGGGCTTTGACTGCTCCCACTAATCTTAGAAACCCTTAGGAAATTAGCATGCTTATGGTTAATATTTAAAGACCAATAAATTAAAATAGAGAAACAAGTTAATAATATAAGTTGTAGTTTCTCTTGCTGAGGATTAGTTTAATAAGAAATCTGAATATGCCCACGTTTACGCAACAATGAAACTTTTGTAAGAGTATTAGTAAATTCTAAAGAGATAAGTTTTGATGAAGTAGTGTTATAATGGAGCAGTGTCTTGCACAAGAGGTGTAATTGAGATAATATCAAGTTTTCACTCCCCCGTCTCTTTCAAATCTTGTAAGTTATGATTGAGACACTTAAGGCTCCTACTTGTCCTTAATATCTCTAGGAAAAATACAAGAGAAGTTTCAATGATGTGTGTGATGTGGGAATCTGTCATACATATGTTAGACTTGATTTGATTTCATTAACGTCCAGATGTCATAATAAATTTATGGACATATTTAGAAGAAATCGTATTAAGTATATATGAATGGATCTTTTTAAGACTGTGGATCATAAAAGACATATTGATACAAGTAAATAGCCTTTTAAATGATAAAGAATTATGTCTGAATATTCCATTTGAATAAGTTCCACGAATATAAGGGAAATATGACTTCAGATGGTACTTATTTCTTAAGCCAAGTAATATTTAGGGCATCTAACACATGATTTAAATCACTAAGAATGAGATTATGAAAAATCACCCTCGTCAACATAGTCATGATTTCTCATGAAATTTTGTTTTAATGGATCAATTTTATTGGTCTTACTTGTCTTTTGTTAAATTTGTATTTGCATGACAACAAAAGTTGTGAAAGTATATAATATCATCTAGTTCTATTTTATAAATGTTTCAATCCAGATATTGATAACAAATAATATGAGAGTTTAAGGTAAGAGTGATTTTATGTTGGCTATGCAAACCTCATAACTGTCGTATTGTAGCTTAAGTCTGATACTAAATTCTGATTATTCTCTAGAATATTTAAGGTATCACAAAGCACAATTAGAAGACAGTTTTTCATGGTTACAATAGCTTTAACATTTAAATTTTGTCACTAACACTCATGTTAGTTATTTGTTGATATCAGTAAAGACACTTATAGAACTAGACTCAACCTTTCATGTATTAATTGAAATATTATGATTAACAGACTTAAATATCATTAATATACGACTACCGTTTTAGCCATATATTCTTTTGAATTATGGATAGCCTTGTTACTTATGACATATTTTTTTACAATGAGACTTCTCCTTAGAGAACTTAAAACTGGAAGTAATACTTGTATTTTGTCAATGAACATTAGAGTTATCCTCTTTATGGTTTTAGTGGAAGTGGTTGAATAACATCTTATGTTCCAATGCCATATTCTTTTCTTTTACATGTGTTGCTAATCGATCAACATACTCGCTTTCCTTTTGTACTTGTGAGTGTTATAGTTGATTTTTAAAGCTACAAATTGTAATAATAGAAAATTTTAGTATGTAATGCATAGAAAAGTGTACTTATTTCCATGTGTGAGCCTTTAACTTTATGGGTCATAGTACTGTACATTATGATGTATTCGGTAATGCCATTTAACCTTATAGTTAGAATTTTCAAAGAACACATGCATCTTATGAGTTATTTTAATTATTTAATAGATATTATATTAGTTTTAGGAAAAACTAAATCCAAAATAATTCTATTTGATAGCATGAGTTTATTGATTATCTCAAGAGACATTCTGTTTGGCTCATCCCATTTTTTCATGCTCTAGGTTTCTTCCTTATTACTATTATTAGAAGGAGCAATGAGATGGTCATGTCTTGAGGATAATAAAAAACGAGAAGAGCTAAAAGTTAATGAACTCTTTATGAAGCAAAACATATTTGGGTTTGAGATTAGAGTGAATGATTTGAATGAGATAATTATTTATGGAAGAAAATTATAGTGAGTAATGTTATGGGATACTAAAACAATACATATCAAAATTTATGATCATTAGATTAATGAAGGATCATTAATGTGAGTATCATTATATTTTATTAAAGATGTGATATGTCTATTATTAACATTAAACTAATAGACTATAATTAAAAGTTCTACTTAAACAAAAAATAAATCACCTTTAGGCAGAATTAAAATTTATTTAAGTATATGTGTGCAAAATAATTGTAACACATCATCTTTGGATAAAAGTGAGAAAATTATTTTAATTATGCACGAGTTAACTTTGCTGGATATAAATGTAACACGTCACCTTTGGGCAGAAATGAGACATTTAAATCATGTAAGAAAAATTAACAAAGCTTTGTAATTATACTTTAATGAGGAGTTGAAGTAAAACATCACCTTTGGGCAGAAGTGACAAATCAAAATTCATTCAAGTAAAGCTTTTATGTTTTATAAAAGGTTTTTAAGTTTTAAGTATTTACAAAACATTTAATTAGTTAACAATAACCTGATTAGTTTAGAAAACTTTTGGTTTTCGGTTTTGTAATGAGTTCTCGATTCTAGTAATGAGTTCTCGGTCAAATTATGAGTTCTCAGTTTTTATTGGGTTTTCGGTTTTTTAATTGGATCTCGGTTTAATGAGATTTCTGTTTTGATGAAATCTCAGTTTGACCGAGATTTCGGTAAGCATTAAAATCCAAAAATTATATGAGTTAATAATATTTTGGTTCAAATTGTTATAGATTAATTTTATCTCCAAGATTTTGTTTAATTTTGAAATTTATATTCGCAATAATTATTCAGATTTCAAAAAATCTTTGGAGATTTGTTTATTCAATTATTTTAGGAAAACACAATCATAATCTGAATTTTAACCAAAATAAGTATTATTTTCGAAACGCCCATGATGAACACGAAGAAAATCACCGAAAAACCATAAATTTTTAATAGGTTTTTAATGGAAATCTGCTTCTAAAAGTTTTAAACAGTTTATTTATAAACCGATTTCAATGAGTACAAGCATAAAAAAATCAAAATTAGGTTTTATCAACACTTTAGATTCAAGTCTTCGGGTTTAAATCCAGATTTAATGGAAAACCATGAAGAACCGATTAAACAACATCGCTCTGATACCACATGTTGATCAATTTCACATGGTGATAATGGAAAACATGAATAATATGATAAACCTATAATTATATTTGTACCTGTTATAACATGGAGAGTACTAACCGCATCGGAGAAGGATGTAGACGACATAGTTGTCAGGTTGATCGAGTTCCCCTTTAGGATGTATAGTTAAGGATGGTGTTAGGGTTCTTGAGACGAACCCGGTTTAGGAGAGAGGAGGCACACAAAATAATAATAACGTGTGTATGATTAGGTTATGATGTTAGGTGATATGGCCCATCAACAATTACCAAACTAATATATAATAAGGTATAATTAATATTTTGATCTATTATAATATAAATGATTATAATGGCCATATATAAATATATATAATTGTATATTTAATCTTATAGTGGTTTGTAAATTACTTTGTGTCATGCCTCTCATAAAACAATCCTGTTGACAAAGATGATCAGAACGAAGGAAATGAAGCGAGTGCGGAGGTCTTCATTTAATGAAACTAATACAACTCTTATAATTAACAAAGGCTCCATCTATTGAGACACCCTAAATGTCTATTTTGACACCTGATATAGTTCATATTAATCAATAGTCATATTGGTCTACCAAATAGACAAAAAGCTGCCAATTGTCAGTTTTGTCTATAGGCTTCGCCAATATGTACCATACCGGTCAATATGGACCATATGAGCCACAATGTGATAATTTTTTGATAAATTTGAAGTTCCTTATATGTTGAGAAGTAATATATGGCTTACAAGAAAGATGCAATATGATGCATATACCACTTATATGGACACCTAATACGCCACTTATTGCTTATTTTGACCTATGTAGTGTTATGATTATTTTTTTATATTTTTAACCATTTATTTTTATTTGAACGATAGGGAAAATGCAATATGAAAAGGGTGATCCTTATATGCATATGATCTATATAGTTTTTATTTTTATATTTTTTAAATATCAATTTTATTTGAAGGGAAGAGACGATATGATGCATATGATCCTTATATGAACAATTTACCAATAGGAGTCTCGACAATCACCATCCAAAAACTAATGAGGGCCTGTCTATGTAGATAGTTACCCCTTCTGTGAAAAGTGGCAACGATATCCCTTGCCAATGTCCCACCAAACGAACCCGAACCTCTATGAACGGGTTGTCCAACTCCTCTGGACGATCAGCCATTTATTCATGTGTGTTTTGAGTGTGTGTTTAGGTGCCTATAGGGAAGAGGCAATATGATGCATATAGATTTTTTTCTCTCTAAATATCAACTTTATTTGAATTTTGGTGTTGTATGAATTGGCAAAATAATGCATACGGACACATGATATGGAGACCTGATATGCATCATATTTGTCAGTATGACGCATATAGGATTTTTTTTTAAAATCAACTTTATATAAATTTTGGGGTTATATGAGAGCACAATATGATGCACATCAACATTATATGGGCCATTGATATGCATCATATCGGAGAATATGATACATATAGAATTTTTTTTAACAAATATCAATTTTATATATATATATGGTTTAATATAAGAGACAATATGATGCATAGCATCCATCATATTTGTCAGTATGAAGCATATAGGATTTTTTTTAAATCAACTTTATATAAATTTTGGGGTTATATGAGAGCACAATATGATGCACATCAACATTATATGGGACATTGATATGCATCATATCGGACAATATGATACATATAGAATTTTTTTTAACAAATATCAAATTTATATATATATTTGATTTCATATAAGAGACAATATGATGCATAGCATCCTTACCCTTCAAATGCTCCATATAGCCCAATATAATGCATATCAAAAGTGAATATAAAGTTGATACGCATCTTAACATCTTCCTTATACAAAAAAAAAAAAAAAAAAATATATATATATATATATATATATATATATATATATATATATATATATATATATATATATATATATGGAATGGTTAAAATATAAACTCACTTCAGTTGTGAAAACCCTGAAAACTCTACCTTAACCCTTGATCTTGTTAGATAGATGGTTAAGATTTAATCTTTAATAGTAATACAAGATTTATATTAAAAAACATGATATAAAAGTACAAAAGGGTAAAATGAACAATTCATGTATACTTGTTTTATGTCATACATCAGATACATGCAGATAATCAATTATCAAAAATAATTAACTCATTCAAAATTTAAAGAAATCTCACAAAAAATCAACGCACATGTTCATCTTCTTCAAGTTTCTAGAGAGAGAAACACCAATACACATTCAACCACCTCTCTCTCTCTCTCTCTCTCTCTCTCTTGCTTTATTTAAAACCAAGACTCCCTCTCTCTTTCTCCATCTTTCATTCACACAACAAATAAGAATCTAAATATGGTGTTGATGTTAATTAAATTCACGATCCAAAGCATATCGACGCCAAGATCCAAAACCCAAATCCAAATCCACCAAACGGATTCATGGCCACCTTCGTTGTCGGACGTCACAGGTTGCAGATCTGGACAAAACGTATTCACGGCCACCACTTAATCCGGTGATTTTCCTCTACAAAAGGTTCAGATCTTGACATTTTATATTGACAAAGTTCTTAAAAAGAATTTATGGATGAAAGCTTCTAGGATCTCGTCGTTTTTAGTTTTTCTTTTTCTTTTTAAGGTAACATGTTGACAAAGTTTAGATCTTGTTTTACATCTTTTGCAATTTGTTATTTTATAGTAGAAACTGAGCTTCATTCTTCTTTTTATTGTTGGCCCTTAAAAATATTTAATTTTTTTTGGGTTTTGTTGCGATTCTTAAAGAAATCTTGAATTTTGTACTCTATCATAAACTTATTTGTACCGGAAAAAAAGATGGCAAGGTGGGGTGGTCTTCAGAGTTTTTTTTAAACGTATGTTACTATTGTCTAGAAACGTATGTTTTTAACAAGCGAAAACGTATGTTACGCCTGTCATCAGGTTTTTAATAATGCAAAAACGTATGTTTTTTTTTTCTACCAGAATGTTATTATTCAATTTCTTTATCTATCTAATTCACCAATATTACTAATAAATTAAAATTTTAAATCTTATATTTCCAACTTAAAACAAAATGTCAAATAATTTTCTGATGATTATTATTACACAAAACTTTTTTAAACGAAATTTAAATCTTTTATCTCCAACTTAAAACAAAATGTCAAACTATTTATCACTTATTATTATTGCATAGACTATTTTAAAAGAACTTTTAAATGAATTAAAAAATGTATGATGTGTTTTTGAAGTCGATTAGGAAGTGTCCATCACGTCTTCGTCCTCTTCCCGAACATCTTCTCGTTTTGTTAGGTATTAGTAAGTTGTGGGATAAGCCTAATCGGGATCTCGTGCTTATGAGAGATGATAAGGGTATGCATTTGTTTATCTTGCATTTGTTTCATTTCGTTGATATGCCTGTTGATAGATTTCCTTTTTGTTTGTAGTTATGTCTGCTTTAGATTTCTTGAAGAGTGATGATACTTCGGATGTTGGGTTTATGGATGCTGCGGCTACTACTGAGGAAGATGTTGTGGTTTGAGGGAAAGAGGGTAGGTTCGACGATTCTGGGTATGTGTGAGTTTCGAACGTTAAGGGTTTTACCAAAGCCGCTGCTCCTAAGGATTCTACTCGCCGTTCCACACGACATTTGTTGAAGTCTTCTGGCCCATCATCCTCTCACGAACCGGTGGATGTTAGTGATGATGTTCAAGTTGCTGAATATCAAGGTCCAAGTGTAGATGGAGAAAAGGAGCAGGGTTTGGTTATTTCCAAGAAGAAGAAATCAACTGGTAAGAAGGTTGCGATGGCTACGATTCAAGGGTTGGATGGGAATGAGGTTTATGTCCCTGAGTGGAATGTTAAGGTTGGGGATAGATTTAAAGTTCCGGAAGTCTGTGCTGATGTCTTGGCTAACTTTGCTCCTCTTGGGGTTCAGGACACCATTTCTAAGATGGAGGGCGATGCCATGCTTTCAAGGTTAATCTTGAGTTCTTGCAACCTTTCTGCCCTTTTGGCTGAGGTCGTTACTTGCTTTCGAAAAGGAATACAAGAGTAGGGGAAGCATTTGGGCTTTGTTGCTGGCTTCAAACAACACGAGGCAGGTCAACCTATGGAGCAATCGCCTATGTTCAACCGTGAAGCTTCCAAGCACTTCTCATATTCAGTCCCTGCGATGGAAAGGCTCACTTACCCCTATGTGGGTGAAGTTTCATCTTGCTTTGGTAAACCTCTTTCGGTTTTGCAGGGCTTGAAATCAGCCGGCCTTGATGAGAAAGTTTGCTCTGAAATGCTTGAGTCCCTGTCTAAGAAGCTCTCTCGTTCTGTTGATAGCGAAGAAGCCGTTGCTGGTGGTGGCCCAACAGGTTCTTCAATGATAGGAATCTGCTGTTGATTCTTGGTAGTCAAATTACCCATAGGTGCAATCAATGCATTTGAAACATTGAAGCAGGGTCTTTCCTCCTTAATCATTTCATTTTCTATCATCTCTATTTCTGCAGCTTGAAGAA
The DNA here is from genome assembly GCF_021521415.1 of Bidens hawaiensis. Classification (NCBI taxonomy): domain Eukaryota; kingdom Viridiplantae; phylum Streptophyta; class Magnoliopsida; order Asterales; family Asteraceae; genus Bidens; species Bidens hawaiensis. Next base: position 130,821 of record NW_027495203.1, on the reverse strand, counting down.
AACACACTACATCATCTACTTTTAGCTCATTGAAGTTGTGCTTTGTAAGAATGAACTTGCAGGCAGTATACCATTCCTTTGGCATAGAGTTCAGCAGCTTGGTGTTGAGATCAAAATCAGTCATGACATAGTCTGTGGTTCTGAGCTCTTTCACAATTCCCAGAAACCTCTCTAGAATTGATTTCAACCTTTCTCATTCTTTATACTTGAGTCTTTCTAACTGCTGCTTCAATCTCTGCTTCTTGATGTTCTTGAGTTCAACATTTCACTCAAACATTTCAAGTATTGCATCATACATTGCCTTGGTATTGGGATGATGTGCAATCTTGGTGAGTATTTCCCAAGATAGACCTAGCTTCAACATAGCTAAAGCCTTGTCATCAACCTTTCTCATTCTTTCTCTTACAGCAGCAGTTGCAGCTGCATTTGCACCTTCTGCAACTTCTCCCTGTGGAGCATTCTTGATGGAGTTCCACATATCAACATCATTGTAGCAAACGGCTGCTTCAAACAAAACCTTCCATTTTGTGAAATTTTCCTGTCCATACAATCTAGGAATCTTGTTAGTAGGCACCTCTTGTTACTCGTAACCAGACATTTTTGTGAAAATAAAAGTAATTTCTTAATAAAAACAGAGTTTCAAAAATATTCAGATCTGAGGCATGAATGTTCATATCTGAGGTGTCTGATTCGTTAAGAACAAGATATATATATAAAGATTAAAACTTTAAATAAAACAAGGAAGAGAAAACACCAAATGATTGTAAATCTGGACGAAAAATGAATAACAGAGCTGCTGATGTCACAAATCAATGGAACAGTGGTCTGCTTACGTCATTCTTCTTCAAATCTTCAAACAGCAACAATCTTTCTAAAATAGCAGTAATCAGCTCTGATACCACTGACTATGTCATGACTAATTTTGATCTCAACACCAAGCTGCTGAACTCTATGCCAAAGGAATGGTATACTGCCTGCAAGTTTATTCTTACAAAGCACAACTTCAATGAGCTAAAAGTAGATGATGTAGTGTGTTTTCTTCAAGCTGCAGAAATAGAGATAATAGAAAATGAAATGATTAAGGAGGAAAGACCCTGCTTCAATGTTTCAAATGCATTGATTGCACCTATGGGTAATTTGACTACCAAGAATCAACAGCAGATTCCTATCATTGGAGAACCTGTTGAACTCAATTCTGATACTCCAAAATCATTTGTTGGTGTTAGCACAAGTAATCAAGGAAATCAGCAAAGATTCAATGTGCAGCTGATTGATGACACTTATTCTGCCTCTATGGCAAGTGGGAATGTTCCTCACACTGGTGGTGGACATGGTCAAAGTAGTGATACACAGGCTTTGCTTTCAATGTTCACTGAGTCATATATTGCATTTGTTGCAAAGAATTTAATCCACACAAGTGTAGTGAAAGATGATCTTGAGCAGATAGATGCTGATGATTTGGAAGACATGGATTTGAAGTGGCAAGCTGCCATGTTAGCATTGAGAAGTAATAGGTTGCATAATAGAACTGGTAGATTTCTGGTTTATGGTCCGAATGAAAGGATTGGATTTGACAAGTCAAAGGCAATCTGCTACAATTGCCAACAGCCAGGACATTTTGCAAGAGAATGCAACCTGCCAAGGAACTATCAGATGAATCAATTCCAGAATCAACAACCAAGAGGTCAGCAGCAATACCAGCAAAATCAGCAAAGAAATAACAACCAAACTCTCAACAACATCTTCAATCCCAATAAAAACTTCAATCCGAACAACAACTACAATCCCAACTTCAACAACTTTCAGCCTAAAATGAATAATCTTAATCAAAGTATGCAACAGAATCATGGTTTTCAAATGAACAACAATCAAAACCTTCAAGCAGTTCAAAATATTCCAAACAACATTGTTCCAGTCACCCAAAATCAACCAAGAAATCAAGGAAATGTGGCAGTGACTACACAACATGAAGGTAACTTTGATTGGAGCAATCATGAAGAAGACATTGCAGATGATATCAAGAGGGCAAATGTAGCATTCATGGCCATAATAGAGAAAGAAACTGGATCAACTTCTCAGGTACACTCTGCTCCTATTATTGGTTTAAATGAACTCATCAATGATTTGAAAACGAAGGTAGGCAAGCTGGAAATTGAGTGTTTTAAGAAACAAAGTATCATCAATGCATATGAAGCTAGTGAATTGATAAGTGAAGAAAGGATGAAAAGTTTGGAAGATGACTGCATGAACAGTTACAGAGCTCATAAAAGATTTACAACTGAGATTGATGGGTTGAAGAAAATGATTAAAGAAGAAAGGTACTGAACACAAAACTGCAAACTGAAAATGATTTTTTGAAGAACTTGGTATCCACTGGAAACATCTTTGGAATTCTGAATCAAGTCAAGAAAGAAGACAAATACAAAGCAGTACCACCACCATTCAACAACTTTATGCCAAAAGTTGATAAAGAGAAAAGAAATGCATATCTACAACAATTCAAAGATGTCTTTCAAGATAAATAAGAACTTGTGGATTTGTATAAGAATGTTGAGGTGAGTGAAGAAGGAGAGTTTGTTGTGAAGAAAGAACTAAAAGAAGAAAAGTCAATTGGAGTTCAAGTCTCTGAAGATGACCTTGAGTCAATTGACTTGAATCAAGATGACCTGAGTGATTTAAGTGATCAAATTACTGAGGAGGAAATTAAAGCTGCTGAAAGAGGAAGAAGATTTAAGAAACCAGAATCCATTGACAAACTTCCAAAGTATCCACCTGTCACATCAAGAATGAAGAAACAAAATGAAATAACCAAGAGAGGACATGTGTCGTTTGATATCTGTGAAGGATCAAAACCAAGTTATAATGCAGTGAGACCTCCTAGCAAAGCTCTGTTGGAAAGAATTAAACAGAATAAAAAATTGAAAGAAGTTGAAACAGTTGCATGTGTAAATTTTATTCTTGTTTACCCTATTTTCTCAAGTGTTGAAGACTTTGACATTGGAGAAGTAGAAACAATGGAGGAATATGAAAAGAGGAAAACAAGACAAAGGGAAAGCATAAAGGAAGAACCCTTAAGTATAAGAGAAATTGTTTTTGTTAAAGGGAAAGTGGATAGAAGTGACATAAGGATAGCTGAATTTGTTCCATTCTCAATTGATTTTGACTGTTTAAAATCTAAAAAGACAATTGGAGTTGATTCACCAAGACCTAGTGAAAGGTTCAAGAAACCAAAAGAACATGAAGTATTCAAAGGAAAGGTTTGGTGCAAGAAGTGTGATGAATATTGTCATCATACAGACTCCTGTAATGAAAGACTTAAATTCAAGCCTTTTCATGTCCCAGATGAAACAAAATATGGACAAGACTTTGTGGCCTATAAAATGAAGTATGAAAAATATTTTGGTATGGGAAAGGATTGTCCAGAGGAAGTTCTAGATGAAGAGAGCCCTAAGAATAGACACACACACAACACACGGAAAAAGGAATTTATTAAGAGAGAATATTGTGTGTGACGGCTGTCTTAGTACTGATAAACCTTCAAGAAACCCTAAATCTATTATCCACTATGTATGATTGATATTATATAAATGGAAATCCTTTGTGTGAATCTTGTTTGTCTTATCTATCATTGAATACTTATTAAGCAACCGTATGTTTGTTATTGATTCCGCCTTTAACAAACGGATATCTTTCTAAATATAGCAACCCGTCATTAACTCCTTTGTCAACACATCAATCTGTGTGAGTTATGACATGATTAAGTAAGATCCAGCTGAAATCGAGAGACCTGACATCCAAGAAGGCTAAGGGTGGTGAGGCTAGTACTTCGAATCCTATTTCTGATGTTTAAACACTTTATTCGTAGCTTTCTTAGCACCCTTAAACAATGTTATGTATCTTAAACAATTTAGGTTTGGCATGAAACCCTTAATCTTTATGATTTCCTTGTTTAGTCTAGATGGCTTTATTATGGATGATGCTAGTTATGGCCTTAAAGGGCCCTTTTATGAATCATAATGTTCTATGTTTTGTGTTTTGGTTGCTTATCTTGTTAGCTTGATGTGTTTTTAGCTAACTTTCCTTAAGAAGTTTTAGTGCTGCAGTCACTTTAGCTTCAAGGCTTCATTAGGTAAAAAGCACATGTTGGCTATCCTTTGTATCATTACTTAATGTGTGTTTGTTTCTTAAACTTTTTCAAAGCTTAAGGATCGAATTGATGTAGGCTGTTCAGACCCGTCTATGAGACAAGTTTTGGTTGAAAAATTTTCTAAGTCTCATGGAGTTGGATTGATATAGGAACTAACCCCTTATATAGGTTCATTTAACCTTTGAACCTATTGAGCGATGTGTCCTGGGAGCTCATCCCCTTATATCGCCCTTGCCATGGAGTTTCTTGCTAGGTTCTCAACCTAATTATAGGATAGTAAAGACAAGTTATGATAAAAACTTTATCATTCATTCAAGAGGTTGTTGTTTACAAAAATGAGAATTATACATCTATTAAAATACATTTTAAGACTTTGACTAGGCATGAAACCTTTTAAGGGTTTTGCCGTTCCAGTGTCTTGGAAGCTTTTTGCCTTCTGTGTCGGCCAGCTTGTAGGATCCATCCTTGTGAGCTTCAAGGATTGTATATGGTCCTTCCCACTTTGGGCCGAGCTTTCCTTGATTTTCTTTCTTGCTAGCCTCATTGTTTCGGAGTACAAGATCTCCTGGCCTGAAACGTTAATGTTTCACTCTTGCATTGTAATAAGCTTCCATTTTTTGCTTGTACTTAGCCTCTTGTAATGCGTCTTGATCACGAATTTGTTCAAGGAGTTGCAAATTCAACATGGTCTCATTGTTGTTTGATTCGAGATCCATGTTGAGTGTTCTTTGAGTCACAATTCCAACTTCTACTTGGATTACAGCTTCTGATCGGAACACTAGGCTGTAAGGCGTTTGTTTGTGGCTTGTCTATTCAGTTGTTCTTATTGCCCATAGAACATTTGGAAGTTCTTCAAGCCAATTGTTGTTATGCCTTCCCAGCCTTGCTTTGATTCCTTCCACGATGGTTCTGTTTGTTCTTTCAACTTGGCCGTTGGATTATGGGTATGCAACTGAGCTGAACACTAGGGTGATTTTGAATTCCTTGCACCATGTGCTAAAAGGCTTCTCCGCAAATTGTTTCCCATTATCCGTGACCAACACTCCTGGCAACCCATAGAGATAAATGATGCTTTCCCACACAAGGTCGAAGACTTGTTTGCCCGTTATCTTGGCAAGTGGTTTGACTTCAGGCCACTAGGTAAAGTAGTCAACGGCTACTAGCAAAAATTTTACCGCACCCCTGGCTGGTGGGAATGGACCAACGATATCCATTCCCCACTTGTGGAATGGCCAAGCCAAGGAGATGGGGACTAGATCGTGCTTAGGGCTTTTTGGGACAGGTGCATGAATTTGACAAGCTTCGCACTTCTTGAGTTGTTCTGTTGTATCTAGGTGCATCGTGGGCCAGAAGTATCCGAGGTTCATCAATTTTGCAACCACCGTTCTTGGCCCAAAATGAGCTCCACATATCCCCTCGTGAACCTCTTTGATCAGATATTGACTTTGTTCAGGGCCCATACATCTTAGTAGTGGTGCAAGGTAAGCTCTTTTATAAAGCGTTTCTCCTTGCAACACATACTGTCATGATTTGATTCGAACCCTTTCAGCCTCCATTTGGTCCAGAAACTCACCATTTTTGAGGAACTTTTCTATGGGAGTCATCCAATTGGGACATTCATTCGTGATTACATCTTGAACCTCCAATTCTTGAATTGAAGGAGTTTTCAACACTTCTACCAATACTTTCCAGGTGAGGTGTGCAAATTTGAGGGATGCTAGTTTGCTCAGGGCATCGACTCTTTTTTTTTGTGATCTTGTGACTTGCTTGATAGTGCACTCTTGAAACGTGGTCATCAACTATTATTCCTTTTCACGATACTTCTTCATGTCGGGCTCTTTTGCTACATAGCTATCATTGACATGAATTGAAACAAGCAACGAGTCTATCAAGACTTGTAGCTTTTGGATCTTCGTTTCTTTGGCAATTTTTAAACCGACGATCAATGCTTCGTATTTAACTTCATTGTTGGTGGTCTGAAATTAAAGTTGGAGAGCATATGTAAATTATAACACTCGGGGTTGATTAAAATGAGCCCAGCTCCTGACCCTTCGATGCTAGAAGCTCCATCGGTAAAAATCTTCCAGACTTCAGGGTCAGAAGGTTCAGTGGCAGTGGTATGTATTTCAGGAACAACTTGTTTTGGGATTTCTACAATGAAATCGGCCAAGCCTTGGGCTTTGACTGCTTTTCTTGGAACATAGGTGATGTTATGCTCACCTAGCTCCACAGCCCATTTGGCTAATCGGCCTGAATTTTCCGGTTTTTCAAGCACACTCTTGATGGGTTGGTAAGTGACCACTTGTATAGGGTGTGCTTGAAAGTACCTTCGAAGCCTTCTGGCCATTTGAATTAAGGCCAGAGCAAGTTTTTCCAAAGGAGGATATTTGATCTCTGCCAGTTTTAGCGTTTTACTAAAGAAATAAACGGGTACCTGAACTTTGTCTCGTTCGATGGTTAGAACCGCGCTTAATGCTTCTTCAGCGACTGGGAGATAGACATAGATCAGTTCTCCTGTTTCAGGGGCTTCATTTGACTTAAGGCTTCTTCTGCTTCTTCCGTCCAACTAAAATCTTTCTTATTGGTGCAACCCTTTGGTGTTTTGAAAAAGGGGAAGGATTTCTCAGCGAGCTTGGAGGTAAAAAGCTTCAAGGTTGCGATACTTCCATTCAGACTTTCCACTTCTTTTTTCCTTTGTGGAGATTTGGTTTCAAGAACAACCCGGACCTTGTTGGGATTGCTTTTATGCTTTGTTTCCCCACGATGTGTCCCAAAAACTTGCCTTCCTCGAACCCGAATGAACATTTTCCGAGATTGAGCTTCATGTTGATCTTCCTCAGGTTTTGGAAGGTTTCTTGTATGTCATCAAGCATTTGATGCTCAGTTTTGCGTTTGATTACCAGATCATCGACGTAAGCTTCCAGGTTTCTGCTAATTTGGCTGGTAAACGCTTTGTCAATCAAACATTAATACGTTGCCCCGACTTTTCGTAGGCCAAAAGGCATCTTTTGATAACAAAAAATTCCCTTGTCCGTGTGGAATGCAGTTTTTTCTTCATCTTCCATTTTCATGAGAATTTGATGGTAAGCCTTGCAAGCGTCGAGAAAACACTTAAAGGGAAGGCCGGTTAAAGAATAAACCTTGAGGTCCATCTCGGGTAAGGGATAGCAATCCTTCGGACATGCTTTGTTCAAACCATGATAGGATTAGCCTATCATAGGAAGTCTTTGAAGTCTTTGAAGTCGATGCACATCCTCCAAGACTTGTCAGGCTTTCGAACCATGATAGGATTAGCCACCCAAGATTTATATTTGACCTCACGTAGGATCTCAGCTTGTACAAGCTTTTCAACCTCTTGACATGCTGCCAAGCTTCTTTCAGGAGCTAGGCTCCGTTTCTTTTGGACAACAGGCTTGACATTGGGAGGTATTTTTAGCTCATGCTCTGCAGTGCTTCGAGGGATGCCTGTCATGTCTTCCGGGAACCAAGCAAAGACATCGCTATAATGTATCAACAGCTTTTCAAGGTGTGAAATGGTTTCTTTGGAAAGGCCTGTGTTTACCCGTACCTTTTGTTCAGGATACTTGGGGTTTATGATCAAGCCTTGTTCCTCGTTTTCATTTTTTAAACTTTCCCTTTCAACCGTGTAAACTTCTTGGGTAGGTTGAAGGGTTGCAATTCCCCTTTCAGTGGGAAACTTTAAAGCACCTTGACCAACCGAGACAGCCATGTTGAACACACATTGTCCTTGCCTTCCTATGATTACATCATAGTTGGAAGGTGTGTTGATAACCACAATAGTGAGAGGTTTGATTTTCTTATTCTTGCCTTCACTAAAACATACATCAAGCATTAGTTGGCCTAAAGGGTTCAAGGGTATATCGGTGATACCTTTTATTGACGATCAATGTAGGCTTTGCTTGTGTTGAGTGTTCCCACGTTCGCTGCTACCACCAAAGGGTTTGGGAATAAGTCACCTTGAGGTGGTGGGAACATAGGCATTGAAGCTCCCAAGCCTCCAAGCATTATCGTTTGTGGGGAACACCTTGGTGTATATTCACCATATTCAGTTCTTTGATTTTTCTTTCGGACATATTGTGTTTAACCCCTTTTACCAAATGGGCCAATTCTCCAGACTTAACAGCTTCCTCAATTCTTCTCTTGGGTTGAAAGCAATCGTTTGTGTGGTGACCTTTTTCTTCGTGGAACTCACAAAACTGAGTGGAACTTTCGTTTTTCTTGATTTTGGACAAGGGTCGAGGAAGTCGGAAGTTGTGTTTCATTTCTTCGGTGGCAAGGATCTCCTAAGGGGTTTTGGTTAAGGCTGTGAAGTTCACAGTCTTTTCCCTGCTTGGAGGGTTCCGACCTTCACGCCTTCGTTGATCTGAGCTCCTTGGATATTTATCATAGGGACTGAAGTTCCCTTTCTTTCGGTTGGGGTTGTTGCCTCGCCAACTAGGAGCCCTTTTCTTTGTTATTTGGAATCAACGGCCTCTTCGCCTCGGATATGAGCCTCAGCTCGTTCGAGAGCTTCTTCGAGGGTTTTGGGCAGGCACTTGTTGAAGTCCCTTGTGAGGTACTTGGAGGTGATGGCGTTCATGAAGCCTGCCCCCCTCATTTTTTCGTCAGCCCCCACATATGTCAACCCTTCTTTCTTATACCATTCTATGAAATCTCGAAGGCTCTCATCATCTTTTTGTTTTATCTGAAAAATGACCGTGGCATCCTTGACGTACCTCCTTTGTTGTGAAAAGTTGTCCAAGAATCCTTTGCTCAGATCATCGAAGCTTCGAACGCTTTGGGCTGGACGGTCGTTGAACCATATCCTGGCTGATCCGACAAGCGTTTGCATGAACATTGGACAACATTCAGCGTGCGACCACTTTTCAATAATGGCAGCACCAGTAAAGACCTGGAGGTGGTCCTCGGGATATTCTCGGTCCCATCATATGTATTTATATGGGTTGGAATCTTGATTTTCATTTGAGAGTCATAATCGGAGATTTGTTAAAAGAAACATGATAGGTTACCGGGCTTGTAAGGTTTTGCAAGGTCTTCTTCTACCCTTGTGGCGGGATTTTGACTCGTTGTTCCTTGGTGAGTACCCAGCGCTTGGTTGATGAGCTGGGTCCAAGGGAAGTGTGCCATCATTTGAGTCATCATCTGAGGCATGAGGTTAAAGCCTTGAAGGCTTTTAGGGGTTGCTGCTGTTTGGTTTTTTCCCAAGGGGGTGCTCATTGCTGCACTCCGAGCCAAGGGCAAGACCGACATGGCCTGCTCCCATGTAGTGGCTGTAGGAGGAATATTGAAGCTGGTGACTGCCATATTTGGTTGAGAGTGGTCTCGTGCCCGAGGGATTGTGAAGTGAACAAGGGGAAGGCCGTTGGGCATGGCCTCTCGTAGGTATACAAAGCTGGGTTAAAATGGTTGGCAGGTTACACTTGGACCAGCTTCTAAATGAGAAGCAGCCGGTCGTGAGCTGGTTAAAGGGGAAGGCGGACGTCCGAGTGACAGTGAGAGCTCTGGATCGTCATACTCCAGCCTTATCCTTATCCACTTTTCTCTTTCTTGGCTCACGTGTTGGTTAAGAAGATGTCTTAGTTGCAAAAAATGTCTCGATACCCCTTCCGGTGTCAGGTCGACTTGCTCCGGGATGTTTGAGGTTTCTATGTGAGGAGAAGGAACTCCGGATCGTGAAGGGGTTGGAGTTCGGAAAGGTGAAAACTCAAGGAACAAAGGTCCCGTCGGAGTACTTCCCGGAGTGGAAAAGACGTGGTTGCGGCCGGAATTTGTTGGCTGGCGCTCGATGTCGCCGTTCTTGACACTTGGTCAACTTCTTCGGGAGAGTCACCTTCCGACACGATGATTTTGATGAAAATGGAGCTACACTACTGATCTTTAAGATAAGGTAAGCGGCGTGGCCCCACGGTGGGCGCCAACTTGTTGCTACAACAATTATAAGACCAATGATAGTGAATGGACTGGTTAAGCTAACAGGCTTCAAGGGTTCAGGTTAACCTAACGCAGGTCGTGGTGCCCCTCTACGTTTGCAAAACATAAAGAGGTTCACTAGTTTGTTCTTATTTGTTATAGTTCACCGGATATCCAAGACCGAGATATTTGGAGCCGGTTTTTGGATGAAGTTATTGGTGAAGCTTTGATGTTGTTGAAGTAAGAAAGAAACAAGCAAAGTGCAAGTTTCTCAAGGAAGAAGAGAAGATAAGAGAGTATGTGTTAACTCTCCAGATCTGGTGTGTTCTTTAATGCCTAAGTTTACATTCTTTATATGGAGAGAGATGTAAGCCTTTTGTCTGATGGATAAACTACTGAACCTCTGGTTTGCTAGAGAGCTGACCATTTATGGGTGGGAAGCTTTTGACCTTTGGTTAACGAGTATAATAATATTACTTTTTCTGAGTGTGTCCCTTGTTCAGAGGGACCAGTTATGTGAACAGTGATTTGACGTGGTACTGTTGCATGTGCTTACTGTTCACGTACTTGTTTACCTAAATTAGACGGTAAACGAACTTTTTAACCTTTTAACCTTTTTAGCGTTAATGTGTGAAAGCCATTTTACTAGTCTTTGGGCTACCCTGTCATCAGTTCCTAACTAACTTATGGGTATTGAATTGTAGAGTAAAGTTAAAATATAAATAGAGATAAAAATGAGAAGTGTTAGAAAGATTTGCGACCACATAAAAAACCCTTTAAAAATAATTTTAAAAAGAATAATATAAAAAACTATAACTCAAAATATAAATAAAAAACTAAAAAACTAAAATGTTTCCTCCATCATTCCATTCAAAGTCTGACTCAAAATAATTAAATAAAATTGTATATATCATCTAGGCTTGCAAGCAAGCTCGAGTTCGATATATGAAGTTTGGGCTTGTTTATTAAACGAGCTTAGCTCGAGCTCATTTAATTTAGTTTGAATGCGGGTTTTAGTAAGCCGATCTCGAGTAGCTTGCTCACGACTTGTTCTGTTTACACCCTCCTTCCGTAGCTTGAATTCTTATATACTTTTGCTTTTATGTTATATTATTAGTCATTTTATTTTTTTGTTAATTTAAATCAGATAAGGCATAACTTAGTTATGTACTTTTAATCATATTGCAGTCTGCCATACTCAATGTGTAAATGATGGCAGACAAGGCACTGGTAAGTTTATCATTTTCTTTGTTTTTCAAGAATTTTCGGAACGTTTCATGTATAATATATATTTTTTAAGGTTATGTTTATTGTTGGTAATATTTTAAATCTAGGTTAGAAGACTTTCTGCTTGTGAATGCTTTCTGTTACTACTATATGTGGTGATAAAACTGGAATAGTGGCATTAAACATGGTTATTCCCTTTGATTTCTTTTATTATATTATCACTTTTATTGGTAATTTCAATCTATATATTTGCTGATTGTTTTCAGATGACTCTGGACTCATCTCTTCTCATTGAAAGTCTAGCTCAGATTTCATCATTCTTAATAATGTTATTGCAGCTTGGTACTTTTATATATTCTTTATTATGAAGTATGTGTTTTTTGGTTATTTTAAGATGTTTTTTTTCCTGCATTTTAGTTCTGAAGCATATACATTGTTTCCACGGGTTAGTAGCGGTAGGCGTTGTGAAAATGTTTGGGAAAAAGTCAACTCAGTCAATCGGTCAACCATAGGTGTTGATGCTCGCAAGATATGGATCTGTATTTTTGTAAAGAAAACATATTTATGTATATTGACAGTAACGCTAACAATTTGTGCGAAAACAATAGATGGCATTACCACTAAATGGATACCCGAGTTTATCCAATTGCTACATAAGTGTTACGTCTTACTATTTTTTATTTTGCTTTTTCTTAAAAAAGAAAAAAGAATTAGACACTCATCTCATGTGAAAACAGACAATAGATGGCGTTACCACAAAATGTATGCTTTTTGTTTATGAACCATTAAGAAAGAGTTTAGATTTACAAGTTAGTCTTTCACATTTACTTTGTATAAATAATTTAATAATTAAATGAGTTAAAAGGATATGACAAACAATACAAATACCAATCGAATGCCTATTGCAATGTGCCTGAAATTATCACTAAAAGTAGCATACAATCTATCATGATAGGATTATTAAACTAACATAAATGAGTGTCATGTTAAAATGTTTTCCGCCGCATCGCGTGGGCACCTACTAGTATATATATATATATATATATATATATATATAGGGGAGGGATATTTTGAGAACCTTGATAAGTTGTAAGAACTTTAAGAACTCAATATGGACCACATTTAATTAAAGTATGGAATATGTGGCTGAAAATAAATCTGACAAAAAAATTAATTAGGAGAGAGAATACGTATTTTTGATGATTACACAAGTTTAAATGTTAGTTACACATGTGTAATAAGTCGATTTGTTGCGTAAAAAATACTATAATTTTTTGTACATTACTTACACTTACGTATTACACATGTGTAAAAAAAATTAACAAAAAATTGTTACGTTGAGTTCTTAAAAATCAAAGCGGTTTTCAAAAGAAATCAATCATATATATACATATATATATATATATATATGGTGAGAATCCTAAGAGAACATTGTGAAATTGAGAACTTCGAGAACCATTGTAGGCCACAAAAAAACATTTTAAATAAAATATTAAAAACAATTATAAAACAAAAAGCAAAAAATTTAAAAAAGTGAAAAAACCAAAATTTTTATTTTTCATTCCGGTTTCATAAAAAAAAACAAAACAAAAAACATTATTATACACGTAAGTATATTTTTATTTAATCTCGATTTGCATAATGTACACATATGTACATTATTATTTATCTTAATTGTATATATGTGTATAAATAATAACATGCATAAAATTAAAAAATAAGTATTACACACATATATATATGTATATTTTTCTTGTGAAGCATCAACATAAACAGAACCATAAGATCTTGGAGGTAAGAATTGATCTTCAAAATAAGCACGCACCCAAGTTTTAATCTGGTCGCTTGGCTAATTGAGTGAACGAATTAAATAAACCCTCATAATCGAACATCTAGTAAGGTCCTTTACCGTGAGAAGGTTTGGTATACCTTTGACAATCAACGTGATACCACTCTTTAACACAACCCGAAGTAAAACTAAATACACGTTTCTTAGGTGATGCGTAACCCAAGAAATAACCTTCAATTGCCTTCTCTTCAAATTTCCCGCATCTCTTTTCAACATAGTACAATGACAACCGAATGGTTCCAAGAACTTTAAGTTAGGTTTTCTCTTGTTCAGAAGTTCATAACTTGTCTTTTGGAGTTTCTTTACCGTCATAACACGATTCAGCGTGTAGCAAGCAGTATTCACAGTCTCGTTCCAAAATTGACCTTGAAGCTTAGAATCTGCAAGCATTGTTCGAGCTGTTTCAATCAATGTCCTATTCTTTATCTCAGCCACCCCATTCTGTTGTGGTACATAAGGAGCACTGTATTCTCGATGAATTCCTTTCTGAAAATACATTGTTCTTAAAATCCTTACCATTATCACTTCGTGTTGAGTCAAAGATTTGACCGAAATGAAGTATATGGAAGATTGGAATCTTCTCAACCTCCTCAGAATACGCTAAGTATGGATCCGGGCACACCTTAGACCTCCGAGCAAGCTTTTTACTTAGCCGGGTACGATATTTTGTTTATCGGACAAGGTTATCTTCAAGAAGTCTTCTTTAGTGGATATCCGAGCAGGGTTTGCAAATTAGTGCATTGCCAGGTAAGGTTCACTATTTTATGTTAATCCGAGCAAGGTTCACTTTATCAAGCAAGTCTGTTCTTCAAAGCCATGTAAGGTTCACTCCCGAGTAAGCTTTTGGCTAACCAAGTCCATGAAGCCAAGTGATTGGAAGACCGGGCAAGGTATTCATTAATAATAGTTGTCCGAACAAGCTTGATGATTTAATGTAATATCCTTAAGTAATATTGGGCAAGGTTCAACTCAAGCAAGGAACAGTACTCCCGAGTACACTTTGATAATAAGCTATTTTATAGAAAGAAGTTGAATGGACCATTGAAGAACAAGTTGCTCATAAGGGTTTGTCGGGCAAAGTCTGGCAAAGTCAAGAAGACTGAAGTCTACCCGGTGAGTACTTTACTTGGTTAAATACTGTTCAAGTAAAGTCTACCCGGAAACGGATCCCGGGCACACTTCTATGTTACCAAGTTGCGAAGGATGGCAGAGTACACAGCGTACTCGGAAAATAAAGATTGATGCAAAGCCTACCCGGAAGACTTGTTTTACACTTAGATTATTTTGTGATTATGTAATTTGAATATGTATTAATGTTTGGGGTTTCTAGAAGGAATGACAGCTGTCCTAGGTTGGCAGGCCTATAAATAGAATGTTTTAGGGCACGCCGCCTACGGATCAGCTACGGATTTGAGCCTTTACACTTTTGGATAAGAAAGAATATTTTTCTTGAAAGTGACGGCTGTCCTAGGACACGTACGGAAAAAAACCTCTTACAAGAAAGCCTAAATCGATTATCCAATTTGTATGATAAATGTTATATGAATGGAAATCTTTTGAGTGAATCTTTTTTGTGTTGGTTTCCTTTTAATATTGATTAAGCAACCGTATGTTTGTTATTGATTCCGCCTTTAACAAACGGTCATCTTTCTAAATATAGCAACCCGTCATTAACTCTCTTGTCAACACATCTATTTGTGTGGGTTATGACATGATTAAGTAAGATCCAGCTGAAATCAAGGGACCAGACAAGTGGTATCAGAGCTTGTTGCTGCTATTTTGAAAAGATTGTTGCTGATTGAAGATTTGGAGAAGAATGACGTCAGCAGACCACTGTTACATTGAAACGTGACGTCAGCAGCTTTGTTCTTCAATTTTCTTCCCGATCTACAATCATTTGGTGTTTTCTCTTTATATATAAATCTTGCTCTTATTGCATCAGACACCTCAGATCTGAACAATCGGTTTTCAGATCTGATTATTTTGAACTCTGTTTTTACAAAGTAACTACTTTTGATTTCTCAAAATGTCTGGTTACGAGGAACAAGAAGTCTCTACTAACAAGATTCCTAGACTGTATGGACAGGAAAATTTCACTAAATAGAAGGTCTTGTATGAAGTATCCGTTTGCTATAATGATGTTGATATGTGGAACTCCATCAAGAATGGTTCACAAGGGGAAGTTGAAGAAGGTGCAAATCCAGCAGCAACTGCTGCTGTGAGAGAAAGGATGAGGAAAGTAGATGACAAGGCTTTAGCTATGTTGAAGCTAGGTTCTGTCTTGGGAAATACTTACCAAGGTTGCACATCATCCCAATGCCAAGGCAATGTATGATGCAATACTTGAATTGTTTGAGGGAAATGTTGAACTCAAAAACATCAAGAAGTAGAGATTGAAGCAGCAGCAAGAAAGATTCAAGTATAAAGAAGGAGAAAGGTTGAAATCAATTCTGGAGAGGTTCTTAGCAATTGTGAAAGATCTGAGAACGATAGATTATGTCATGACAGATTTTGACCTCAATACCAAGCTGCTCAACTCTATGCCAAAGGAATGGTACACTGCTTGCAAGTTCATCCTTACAAAGCACAACTTCAATGAGCTAAAAGTGGATGATGTAGTGTGCTTTCTTCAAGCTGCTGAAATAGAGATGATAGAGAATGAAATAATTAAGGAGGAAAGACCCTGCTTCAATGTTTCAAATGCATTGATTGCACCTATGGGTAATTTTACTACCAAGAATCAACAGCAGATTCCTATCATTGAAGAACCTGTGGAACTAAATTCTGATACTCCAAAATCATTTGTTGCTGTTAGCACAAGCAATCAAGGAAACCAGCAACGATTCAATGTGCAGCTGATTGATGACACTGATTCTGCATCTATGGAAAGTGGGAATGCTCCTCACACTAGTAGTGGAAATGGGCAAAATAGTGATACACAGGCATTGCTGTCAATGTTCACTAAATCATATAATGCATTTGTTGCAAAGAACTTAATTCACACAAGTGTAGTACAAGATGATCTTAAGCAGATAGATGCTGATGATTTGGAGGACATGGATTTGAAGTGGCAAGCAGCTATGTTGGCTCTTAGAAGCAAGAGGCTTACAACAGGACTGGTAGGTCACTCCTATCAGGACCAAATGATATAATTGGTTTTGACAAGTCAAAATCCATTTGCTACAATTGCCAACATCCTGGTCATTTTACAAGAGAATGTAACATGCCAAGAAATTTCCATGTAAACCAATTTTAGAACCAACCAAGAAATCAGCACCCTTAGTATCAACAACAGCCTCAATATCAGCAGAGACCAAACACCAACAACTTCAACAACAATCCCAACAACAACTATAATCCCAACTTCAACAACTTCCAACCTCAAATGAACAATCATGATCAAGGAGTGCCTCAAAATCAAGGTTTTCAGAGAAACAACAATCAAAATCTTCACAATGTTTCAAACAACACTGTTCCAGCCAATCAAAACCAGATCAGAAATCAAGGAAATGTTCCTGTAACAACACAACATGAAGGTAAATTTGATTGGAGCAATCATGAAGAAGATATTGCAGATGATATCAAGAGGGAAAATGTGGCATTCATGGCTATAATTGAGAAAGAAGCTGGATCATCATCTCAGGTACATTATGCTCCTACTATTGATTTAACTGAAGTTATCAATGAACTGAAAATGAAAGTAGGCAAGCTGGAAAGTGAGTGTTTTAAGAAACAAAGTATCAATGCATATGAGGCAAGTGAACTAGTGAGTGAAGAAAGAATGAAAAGTATGGAAGAAGACTGTGTAAACAGTTACAGAGCTCATAAAAGATTCACCACTTAAATTGATGGGTTGAAGAAAATGATTATAGAAGAGAAGATGCTGAACACAAAACTGCAAACTGACAAGGAATTCTTAAAGAACTTGGTCTCCACTGGAAACATCTGTGGAATTTTAAACCAAGTTAAAGAAGAAGACAAGTACAAAGCAGTACCACCACCTTTCAACAACTACTTTATGCCAAGAGTTGATAAAGAGATGTTGGTGCATTTTGTGACCGTCGCTATGCAATTCTGATAAGCGGAAACGAAGTACGAAGTTAGAACAACTTCGCCATAGGCGAAGTTATAACAACTTCGCCGTAGGCGAAGTTGTAACAACCTCTGCCGTAGGCGAAGTTGTAACAACCTCTGCCGTAGGTGAAGTTGTAACAACTTCTGCCGTAGGCGAAGTTAGAACAACTTCGCCTACTGGCCCAAGCCCAAGCCCGCGAAGTTGTTTCGATATATATATACGTGTCTTGTTTAGGTTTGAGAATCCAGAAAAGTTAGAGTGTGTTTTGAGTTTAGTTTATTTGTCTAGAGAGAAACCGAGAGGGAGAGTCGTGTGGGACGACCCGAGGTAGAGCTCACCTCGGGTCGGCCGTCATTTGTTTTCGTGTTTGGTATGTAACGAGTTATGGTTATTATATAAAAGATCTGCATATGTGTTTATCTCGTTCGTGTTTTTGTTCGTGTATGTGTTTGTGTGTAATCGTGTTCTTCGTCTTCTACACTATAAACGAGTCTAGGAGGATTCCGCACTCCTAGACCTCGTGCGGATCTCGTATCGATCGGCGACGCCACGGGGGGACTTACAAGAGAAAAGAAATTCATATCTACAACAATTCAAAGACGTCTTTCAGGACAAAGAAGAACTTGTGGATTTGTGCAAGAATGTTGAGGTGAGTGAAGAAGGGGAGTTTGTTGTGAAGAAAGATTTGAAAGAAGAAAAGTCAATTGGAGTTCAAGTCTCTAAAGATGACCTTGGTCTGATGATTTGAACCTAGATGACTTGAGTGATTTAAGTGATCAAATTACTGAAGAGGAAATTAAAGCTGCTGAAAGAGGAAGAAAATACATGAAACCAGAGTCAGTTGATAAACTTCCAAAGTATCCACCAGTCACTCCAAGAATAAAGAAACAGAATGATAAAATGAAAAGATAACATTTTTCTTTTGACATTTGTGAAAGGAAGAAGGTAAGCTACAATGCAGTCAGACCACCAAGCAAGGCTGTATTGGAAAGGATAAAACAAAATAAAAAGAAGATAGCGACTGAAGAAGTTGATACAGAAAATTTTATCTCAGTTTATCCAGTCTTTTCTAGTCATGAGGTGTTAGATGTTGGAGAAGTGGAAACTATGGAAGAATATGAGAAGAGACAATCAAGGTTTAGAGAAAGCAGTGATGAAAAACCTATGCTTATGGAGAAAGTTGTCTTTGTCAAAATTAAACTTGAAAGACAAGATATCAAGATTGAGGAGTTTGTGCCATTCTCTATTAATTTTGATAGTTTAAAGAATCAGAAGACTCTAGGAGTCAAGTCACCTAAGCCTAGTGAAAGGTTCAAGAAACCAAAAGAACATGAAATTTTCAAAGGAAAGGTATGGTTTAAGAAGTGTGATGAATATGGTCATCACACAGACTCATGTAATGAAAGATTGAAGTTTCAACCATTTCATGTCCCAGATGGAACAAAGTATGGCCAAGACTTTGTCCTGTACAAACAAAAGTATGATGTATATCTGGGAAAAGGAAAGGTTTGTGGAAATGAAACCATAGACAAAGGTGAAATGAAATCAGCAAAGGAGACAAGGATTGAGATGAAAACTGATGTTATAAGAAAGAAGCAAGTGACTAAATCAGCAAGAAGAAATATGTCTCCTAAGAAGCATGAAAATGTGACCAAAAAGAACCAACACCCTTTGAGAATCTAACAAGATACTCAATCTGTCAACTCAGACAGTTCTCAAGGATCATCAAACAGTGAGAAGATAAGAAGAAAAGATGCATATACTAGAAAGAAACCAACAAAACTCACTGGTGATGAGAAGTTTCTGCTAAAGCATGGAAATGAACCACAAGGTTTTCTTTGGAAACCTAAAACATAAACAAAGGTTGAGAAAGTTCCTGATGTGAGAGACTACTGTGAAAAGGACTATGTGATAAAAGAGTGTGGCACGGACTCAACTGAGTACCAGAACTCAACCTTACTAGTCAAAACCCCAAGAGAATGTGGTTATAAAACAGACAATTCAGACAATCTAGAACTCACTTATGAAGATCCTGAACCGACAACACTCACTTCCGAAGCTGTGTCTGAAACTGAATCTGATGAGCTGCAAGTTGATAAGGCTTGCACTTCATCACTCAACTAATCAAACTTTTTCTTTTGTGTAGGAACAGGCCACTCATCTGAATGACATATGGTACATGGATAGTGGTTGTTCTAGGCACATGACTTGTGACAAGAGGTTTCTTGTCAATTATGAAGAAAAGTATGAAGGTCCTGTAGCTTTTGGGAGTGATGAAAATGGTGGAAAGATTGTTGGAAAAGGAATCTTAACAAATGGAAAAGTTTCATTTGATAATGTGTTTCATGTTGAAGGTCTTAAGTACAATCTACTGAGTATATCACAAATGTGTGATAAGGGATACAAAGTCAGTTTTGATGATTCACACTGTTTCATTCTAAAACCTGAGTTTGTGATTCCACCTGAAATTATTATGATGATGGCACCAAGAAATGGCAACTTATATGAACTGAATATGAAAGAAGCTGTTTCAAGAGAAGGTGCATGATTTGTTTCCAAAGCCACTGAAAATGAATTAAAATTGTGGCATAGGAAACTGTGTCATGTGAACTTAAAGAACATGAATAGACTTGTCAAAGGTGAGCATGTCGTAGGCTTACCTACAAGAGAGTTCAAATTGGAAGATCATTGTAGTTCATGACAAAAGGGAAAGCAACACAAATATACACATAAGCCAAAGCTCATCAACTCAATTGATCAAGTAATTGAACAAGTTCACATGGATCTCTTTGGTCCTGTGAGTGTGCCAAGTATAGGGAAGAAAAGATATTGTCTTGTGATCATTGATGACTATTCAATATATACTTGGGTTTATTTCCTATGTACCAAGGATGAGGCTGCAGAGTTAATTAAAGGTTGTGTAACAATGATTAAGAATAAGTTGAATAAAAAGTTAAAATGATGAGAAGTGACAATGGTACTGAGTTCAAGAATGGAGTTATGCAAGAATTTTGTGCAGAGAAGGGAATACTGCAACAATTCTCAGCTCCTAGAACTCCTGAACAAAATGGTGTTGCAGAAAGAAGAAATAGAACTTTGATTGAAGCTGCAAGAACCATGTTGGAAGATGCTAATTTCCCTGTCACTTTTTGGGCAGAAGCCATAAATACAGCCTGCTATGTTCAGAACAGGGTACTTGTCAACAAAAGGCATAACAAAACTCCATATAAAATACTTCATAATAGAAAGCCTTATATCAAGTTTTTCTAGCCCTTTTGATGCAAATTTTTTCTTCTGAACACAAGGGACTATTTGATCAAGTTTCAAACAAAATCCCTAGACTTTTTCTTTGTTGGATATTCTACACACTCAAAAGCTTACAGAGTATATATGAAAGACCATTTGAGTGTTATAGAATCATCTGACATCATTTTCAATGAAAATCAATTCAATACAGTTGATGGTGAAGCATGGCTGTTTGATCATGAAAAGTTGATAAGGTCATTCAAGATTTATCCTGAAGACTTTGATGATTCATTCTACAAGACCAGTGAAATTAAAGAGAAAAAGAAGAAATCATTGGACATGGAGGAATTATGGAAGAAGGTTGCTAGAAAAGAAAAGGAGTATACTTTTGTGAAGAATTCCTTATGTGACATTGGTGAACATGATCAAGAAAACAATCACAATTTTGAACATGATCATACTGAGAACAATCAAGACAATCAAGATGTACAGAATGATCAAGTTCAGAATGAGGGTGACACAAGCAACCATGCAAGTGGAAAAGAAGCTGCATCTACAACAAGATTTCAAGAGCTATTTCAAAGATTGAACTTAGAAAACAATGGTGCATCTACTTCAGGACAACATAATGTTGAAGCACCAGAATTTCATGATGCAGAAACTGATTTGATCATTGAAGAACCAGATCTCAATGAAACAAATCTTGACACAAATTCATCTACAAAATGATTATACAAACTTCTAATGTGGAAAAGAATCATCCTTCTGAAAACATCATTGGAGATTTGCATGAAAGAGTTACCAGAAGTCACTCTGAAATTGCAAACATCTGTCTTTACTCATGCTTTCTATCCCAAATAGAGCCAAAGAACATTGCTCAAGCACTAAAAGACAATAGTTGGGTGGAAGTAATGCAAGAGAAACTAGCACAGTTCAGAGACCTACATGTGAGGGATCTTGTTGATAGGCCAATAGAAAGATATGCAATAGAAACCAAATGGGTTTTAAGAAACAAAAGCGATGAAAGGGGTTTGGTGATTAAGAACAAAGCTAGACTTGTAGCACTGGGATGTCTTCAAGAAGAAGGAATAGACTTTGAGAAAGTCTTTGCTCCTGTTGCAAGACTTGAAGCTATCAGGATTTTTCTTGCATATGCTGCCTCAAAGAACATTAAAGTGTTCCAGCTTGATGTTAAGTCTGCATTTCTAAATGGAAATATTGATGAAGAAGTGTATGTAGCTCAACATTCAGGTTTTGAGGATCCAATGTATCCAAACAGGGTGTATAAACTAAACAAAGCCCTTTATGGATTGCATCATGCTCCTAGAGCATGGTATGATGTGCTGTCAAATCATCTTCTTGAAAATGGTTTTAAAAGGGGAGCCATTGACAAGACACTCTTCTACAAAAGAAAGGGATCAGACTTGTTTCTGTTACAAGTGTATGTGGATGACATCATCTTTGGATCTACAAATGAAGAAATGTGCATAGAGTTTGAAGGGGTAATGAAGTCCAAGTATAGCATGACTCTATGGGAGAAATGAACTTATTTCTTGGATTACAAGTTCAATAGAAAGCTGAAGGGATCTTCATTCACCAAAATAAATATGTGCAAGACATCTTGAACAAGTTCAAATGTCATGAGTATAAGACTGCTTCAACTCCATTGGACACCAAAGAAAAGATGATTGCAGATGAAAAGGGGGGAGCCTGTGGATGAACATGAAGAAATCATGTTTGCTGTATGTGTGTGTGCAAGATTCCAATCAAGTCCAAAAGTCTCCCACATGAATGCTGTTAAAAGAATATTCAGATATTTGAAGGGAAGACCAGACTTAGGGATTTGGTATCCAAAGAACCAATCTTTTGATCTTATTGCATATACAGACAGTGATTATGATGGCTGTAACATGAGCAGAAAGTCAACCTCAGGAGGATGTCAATTTTTGGGTGAAAGGATAGTGTCATGGCAATGCAAAAAGCAGACTACTGTCTCAATCTCTACTGCAAAAGCTGAATATGTTGTTGCATCTGCCTGCTGTGCGTAAGTTCTATGGATTCAAAATCAGATGCTGGAATATGGTTTGAATTTTCTGAACACCCCTATTCTTATTGACAATATTGCTGCTTATTTTACTGTAAAGCATCCAGTTCAACATTCCAAGACTAAGCACATTGAAATCAGACATCACTTCATCAGTGATTGCAGTGAAAAAGGTTTGATTGAAATGCAAAGAGTTGATACAAGTGACAATTTGGCTGACCTATTGACCAAACCACTTGATAGAACCAGGTTCAACTTTCTTCTGAAATGTCTGGGAATGATCAACTCTGATGAAATCTAATTAAGGATGTGTGCCTAGTTATGTGCCTCTATGTGATAATTGATTATTTTTTGTTAGAGGTCATAGTGAATGTTCAGTGAATATGCATGATTATGTTACTTGAGTATGATATTGATTATGTTGCTTGATATGTTGACTGATATGTGCTTTAACTGTTTTTTAGTGCAAAAGTTTGATATGATTAATGTTTATGCATGTTTATCAGTTGATGTGTGAATGTGATGTTAAAATGAGTACCTTTGTGTTGAACTGCTTGTTAGTGTGCTTATCTGACATCACTGCTAAATTGCCTGATTAAGTGTATTATCTGATCATTTGATGTTATTTAGATAGGCTAGACCTTGAATGTTAATATTGTCTGTTTGTCTTGCTGATGTTATGTTTGATTAAGATTTGATTATGTTACAACTGTTTGTGTCAAAATAAGTTTTATGTCAAAATTAAATGATAAAATGAATCTACTAATGAATTTTGCATAAACTCTTTATTTTGGTCAAAACATGAGCAAGTTGTTAATGGTGATGAGATATGATAAGATTATTCAGTTCAAGCTTTATAGAAGCTTAAATGAAGGATTGTTATAGAA
The DNA here is from genome assembly GCF_021521415.1 of Bidens hawaiensis. NCBI lineage: Eukaryota > Viridiplantae > Streptophyta > Magnoliopsida > Asterales > Asteraceae > Bidens > Bidens hawaiensis. Next base: position 107,415 of record NW_027495203.1, on the reverse strand, counting down.
AAGTCTCAAATAGTTGTTTTTGCTAAAAATTATGTCATTTGCCTAGTTGGAAGGACATGTACTTGTGTATGTCTGGTCCTTAAATATCTACAGATTCAAAGGATAGCCATTGACCTGAAAATTGAATGCATTTGGGGCAATCATGACTTGTTTCTTATTCCTTCACTTAAAACTATGTCAATAGCTCTGACTTTGAAAGGACATATATTTACATGTATGTTTGGTCCTGTTGACCATTTTTGGTCAAACAGGATAGCCATTTACCTGACAATGAAGAGTTATTGGGGTGATTGAATATTGAACTGTTTATATGGGAAATGATAGTACATTGACTACTTAGCCAATCATATGGATTTAATAGGCCAAAAGGACCATAGTGTAGTCATTAACATGTACGGTTGCTTTCCCATGATGATGTAAAATCTAAGGTGATATAAACATAATGAATGTGCTAATCTTTATGTGGAGATCTGTTGGTGCATGATGTCAGTAGTTTAGTGTCTAGTGTCTGTAATCGAGTTTGTAATGTTTTGTATTTGATGTAAGCGAAGTTAGCTAACAAGTTCGCTGATATAGGCGAACTTGTTAGACAAGCGAAGTTAGGGACAACTTCGCCTGAACATGCCAGGCGAAGTTGTCGTGTTATATATTGATTAGGTTACGGCTTAATCAATAACAACAAACATTATGAAGTTTTGTTATTCGAGTTTACGAGTCAGAGAGTCCTGTAATCAGTGATTGATATCACGTGTTTAAGGTTGCAATATAACGAGTATTTGTTTATTGTAACGTGTGTTCGATTGTGTTAACTCGTATCGTCTTCTACGCTCGTAACGTCTTACGTAGGGATTCCGCACCAACGTAGAACGAGATATCTCGTGTAGATCCGGCTGGGAACCTACAATTGGTATCAGAGCTTTTGCTCGATTGTGTGGTTCGGGATTATCACGCGGGTGTAGAAATCGTTCCGTTCGACTATTCGCGGGACGAGTTTTCTGAGTTTTTGTGTTATACTCACCTCCTACAATCATAAACAACCCATAACACCTTAACAAACCTCGTAAAATCCAGAAATCTAACCTGCATATTCATCGTGTTCATAAGGCGAAGTTGCCGTCACTGTTCGTAGGGTTTCAGCGAAGATATAAGGTTAAGCGAAGTTATCCACAACTTCGCCTACCTTCTCAAGTTCGCCTGTATCAGCGAAGTTACCCACAACTTCGCCTACTTCACAAGTTCGCTTACCTTAAGCGAAGTTATCTACAACTTCGCCAAATCAGGCGAATTTAAAAAGAAAGCGAAGTTCAGAATCAGCGAAGTTCAGACTTAAGCGAAGTTATCCACAACTTCGCCTACAGTACTGTTAAAAATAAAATTTTTATTTTTCGGGTTTCTGTGTGTTTCGTGAAAGATGTCTTCAATCAACATTACGGAACTAGTTAAGATGGAAGTGGAAGCGGGTTCGGCTACAAAGGCACCGAAGATGCTTAAGAAAACCGATTATGTAGCGTGGAAAGATCGTTTGAACAATATGTCAAGTACCAAGATGCTAAGATGTGGGTATGCATACAAGATGGTTACATTCCACCTACTGCTGAGTATGAGGGTCGTGATTAGATAAAGAAATACAAAGAGATGGAAGAAGAAGAAAAGAAAATGTATGAGGTTGAAAGCAAAGCTCATGCTGCGATTACTATGGCTCTTCCACAAGAGATTCTACACACCTTCAGAAAGTATAAGACTGCTAGAGAGCTTTAGGAAGCTCTTGAAAACCGTTTTGAGGGTAATGTGGGAATTCGTGCTTCAAAGATTAAACTACTTAAAACCCAATTCTCGGTCTTCAAGTACTTGAAGAATGAATCACTTGATGATATCATCACTAGATATTATCATCTAATGACCGAACTCAACAATTATTCAATTGCTTACAAAGAAGATGAAATTGTTGAAAAGCTTCTTGATGCTCTCCCACCGAAATGGGAGATGTACACTGTGTTGATGAGAGAAGACAAAGACTTTGCTGACTATGACCTGGAAACAACAGTTAACAAGCTACGAACTTTTGAACTAAACATGGTTCGAAAAGAGACACCTACTGATCAGGTTCAAGATCCAGGAATGTATGGTGCAAAGGTTAATACAAGTTCAAGTTCGAAGTCTGATTCGTCTGCTTACTACTCAAAGGGAGAGTCGGGCGCTAACTCAACACATGAAGGTCATGTATCTCTCAACATGAATGGTGATGTATGCTTTGTAGCTGGAGGATCAAATGCTTCTAACTCTCAAGCAACCAAGAGTAGTTTTACCCCAAGTGTTTCGAACAACAACTACTTAAGGATGCCCATGAGTGTTAAATCTGCTGAACAACAGTTTGCTCTCTATGCATCCTTTATTGCTTCGTATGAAAATTACATTCAGTGTAAGATTGTTGATCCAGCAATATTGGAGGAAGACTATGATCAGATCGATGCTGATGATCTGGAAGAGATGGATCTGCAGTGGCAGATGGCGATGATTGTGAGAAGGGTTAAGAGGTTTATGAAGAAGACAGGAAGGAAGTTTGTTGGTGAGAGACCGGGTTTTGACAAGTCAATGGTGCGCTGTTACAACTGTCAACAGAATGGCCACTTTGCGAAGGAGTGCACAAATGAGAGAGTTGAACGTAGTCAGAACAGGTCGACACACTAGAATGGGGGTGGTAATGATAATAGGGCCATGATTTCCAGACAGAATGGGGAATATAACTGGAATCTGCATGTTGAAGAAGTGTTCGAACAGGCCAATGTGGCGAACATCGAAACTGCAGATACTGAGGAAGTGACTGGCGAAAATGAAGCTTACATGGCAGAGGCTCAAAATGAAGCTTGTATGGCAGATGTGAAAGATCAGCTCACCGAGGTAAGTACTAAACTCCCTTGCACTAAGTGTGAAAATCTGTCTGAACAATTGACAACTATAACTGATCAGTGTGTTAGTTTGGATGCTCAATTTAAAACCTTAAAAGAAGAACATCATTTCACTAAAGCTAGAGAAAATAGTTATAAAGTAAAAATAAAAGCTAGTGAAAAAGATATTAGAAGTCTTAAAGAAAATCTAGCTGAAAAAATTAAAGTAATTGATCTGAGCTATGAAGTGTTAGAAGAAAAAACCAAACTAATAGCTGAAAGGGATAAACAGATAGCTGATTACCAGGTGAAAGTGGTGGAACTTAACAGGAAACTTGAGAAATTTAGAAATTCCACCGCTATACTTGATCACCTCGTTAGTGATCAAGGTTCCCCAGTTAAAAGGGGAGGAATTGGATATCATGAAGTTCCGCCACCGTACAATCATAATTACACTTATGATCCTAGTAATCAGAAATCTGTTGATTTTGATTATAGTCAGACAGTTCCGGTTAAGGTAACCAGTAAAGAACCAGAAGTTAGTAAAGGCGAAACAAGTAAGCCTGTTTCAAATGTTAAGATTTCTGCTCCAAGTCCTGTCTCATCAAACTCGGACAAGTCATCTGAGTCGTGTGAGACAAAAGAAAAGGCAGTGTTACCAAAAAGTGGAGAGAAACATAAAACAACTGAAAAGAAATCTCCACTAAACCCGTATGTTCCACCATATGTGAGACAAACGGGCAGTAATGCAGCCTCATCATCTAAAACAACTGTTGAAAAGAAAGTTGAACACAGGAGTTGTTTCAGATGTAATCAATTTGGACACCTAATTGCTGATTGCCCTCTGAAGCAGAGATTCAGAGGTGTGAGGCCTTCAAAAACTGAAAACAGATCAACGGTAACTATAATAGTGGTAAAACTGAAAACTCATCAAAGTTCAGAAATTGGACTAATTCAGGTTTTCAAAGAAAAGGATCTCAGTTTTTCACTTCTAACAACCAAACCATAAGTAATAATTCACTTAATTCTAGAAGGTTTGGATGGCCTCATAGTCAATCTCCAAGGAGGTATCCTTTCAGGACTTACAGAAACTATTCTGATACTAACTTTGGACAGCCAAGGTACGGGATGTATCAACCCAAGACCAATAGGTCTTGGGTCCCCAGATTTTAATCATTTGCTTTAATCGTGCAGGAACAGTTGAACAGGGCTGCAAACAATCAATGGGTTGTGGATAGCGGCTGTTCCCGGCACATGACGGGTAACAAGAAATTGTTACACGATTGGAAACCTGTTCAGGGAGGAAGAGTGAGTTTCGCTGGAGAGAGCGGTGGTAGGATTACAGGAATTGGGACGGTGACTAACGGAAAGATGACGTTAGAGAAAGTAAATTTTGTTGAAGAACTGAAGCACAATCTGCTGAGTGTTTCGCAGATTTGTGACAAAGACTACACCATGCATTTCACCAAGAATGAAGCGATCGTGCTATATCCAGGTTTCAAGATACCAGAGGATTGGATTGTTATGAAGGCTCCAAGAGAAAAGAATACGTATATAATGGACATGAGGTCGACTGAGATTACCACAGAAGAATCGTGTCTTCTGTCGAAAGCAACTGAATCGGAGTCCGAATTATGGCATAGGAGAATGGGGCATATTCATCTTCGAAAAATGAACTACCTTGTCAAGAATGGGCTTGTGCTGGGTGTTCCCTTGAAGAATTTCAACTTTGAAGACCAATGCTTATCGTGCAAAAAGGGAAAGAAACACAAGAAATCCTATCGCACCAAGAAGGTTAACTCAATTGTCAGTACCCTAGACTTACTTCACATGGATCTCTTTGGTCCCGTGAATGTAAAAAGTCTAGGGGAACATCGTATTGCTTGGTGATCACTGATGATTTCTCTCGATACTCTTGGGTATATTTCCTGAAGTCAAAGGATGAAACGGTTCAGATGGTAATAAATTTGATTACCAAAGTTGAGAACATTATGGGAAAAAGAGTTAAATTCATCAGGAGTGACAATGGGACTGAGTTCAAGAACTATCAGATGGAGCTCTTCTGCTTACAGAAAGAAATCGAACATCAGTTCAGCTCTCCGTATACTCCGCAACAAAATGGAGTGGCTGAGAGGAAGAACAGAACGTTAATTGAAGGAGCCAGAACCATGCTGGCTGATTCGAAACTTCCTGTGGTGTTCTGGGCTGAAGCTGTTGCAACAGCCTGTTATATCCTTAATCGAGTGTTAACTGTTAAAAGATTAAATAAAACATGTTATGAACTTATGCATGGGAGAAATCCCAACTTGAGTGGTCTTGAACCATTCGGGTCCCCGTGTTCGATATTAAAGACAAATTCTAAATTTGGTGAAGTAGCCGACGAAGGAATCTTAGTCGGATACGTTGTTGGGACTCCCAACAGACGAGTCTTTAATACATCGACCAGCAAGGTTGAGGTGGTCTGTAACACTGATATCACAAGTTACAAATCACCAAAACCAAGCATGGGACCCGCTGGGGTTTTCGACAATGATAGACTTTTCAAATCTTATAATATACCTTATTTGGATTGTGCAGAAGTAGATGAAAGAATTGCTTCGAAGATGATTTTTGATGAGGAAGACAATTATGTGCAAAGACCGAAGTATGGTGAATGTCAACCTTCCTCATCAAATGCTGTCAATACCCCTGCTGCCTCTACTGAAGAGGAATTTATCAATCCGTTTCACTCTCAACAACAATCACACACTGATGAGCTACCTTCGAACCTGGAAGACGATCTAGATGTCAGTGCGGTTCCGACTACGAGAGTTCACAAAAATCACCCATTGGAGAATGTGATAGGTGATCTGTCCGACGGTGTATAAACAAGACAAAGCTTGAATGAGCACACATGTGTTTATACAAGCATTAAAGATTCAGGCATAATCAACGAATGCTTGTACACCTGCTTCATCAGCCAGATTGAACCAAAGAACTATCAAATGGCTCTCAAGGACAACTCGTGGGTCGAAGCCATGCAAGAAGAATTAGCCCAGTTTAAAAAGATGGAGGTATGGAACTTGGTTGCAAAACCAAAGAATGTGCATGCGATTGGCACAAAATGGGTCTTCAAATGCAAGAGAGATGAGAAAGGGATTATTATCAGGAATAAGGTGAGGCTGGTTGTAAAAGGTTTTAATCAGCAAGAGGGGATTGATTACAATGAGGTGTTTGCTCCTGTGGCAAGATTGGAGGCCATTCGTTTGTTTTTGGCATTTTCTGCACATAAGGAGATGAAGGTTTTTCAGTTGGATGTGAAGAGTGCTTTCCTTAACGGTAAAGTCGATGAGGTTGTGTACGTTGAGCAACCTCCGGGTTTTCCTGACCCAGACTTTCCTGATCACGTATACAAGCTAAGTAAAGCACTGTATGGGCTACATCAGGCCCCTCGTGCCTGGTATTCCACACTATCCGACTACTTGCTTGAGAATGAGTTTGAAAGAGGAAAGATTGATAGCACTTTGTTCTTCAAAAGAAAAGGGAGCGACTTTCTACTGGTGCAAGTCTACGTGGACGACATCATCTTTGCTGCATCAAAAGTCGCCATGTGTCAGAAGTTTGAGGCCGTCATGAATAAGAGATTTGAAATGAGTGCTATGGGTGAACTACCATTCTTTTTAGGACTGCAGGTTGATCAGAAGAAAGATGGGATGTTCATTCATCAGACTAAGTATGTCCATGATGTTCTCAAACGCTTCAAGATGGAGGACAGCACTCCATACGATACTCCAGTCTGCGTCAACCACAAATTGGGTGCTGATTCAGACAACGATGCAGACATGGACCCAACTCAATATCGGGCAATAATAGGTTCTTTAATGTACTTAACTGCTTCTAGGCTCGATATAATGTTTGCTGTTTGTCTTTGTGCTCGCTTTCAGACAAACCCAAAGGAATCTCACTTGAAGGGTGCGAAGAGGATTCTACGGAATATCAAAGGCAAGCCTAAGCTGGGGTTGTGGTACACGAGAGGAGGAGAGTTGGAGTTGGTCACCTACACAGATTCTGATTATGGAGGGTGCAATCAGAGTCGGAAGTCAACTACTGGGGGATGTCAGTTTCTTGGTGGCAGATTAGTGTCCTGGCAATGCAAGAAGCAGACCTCAGTCGCGATTTCAACCTGTGAAGCAGAATACATGGCAGCATCTAACTGCTGCTCCCAGGTTCTTTGGATTCAACAACAGTTGCGCGATTACGGTCTGAATTTCACTCATACTCCTATTTGCATTGATAATACTGCTGCTATCTCAGTAACTAACAATCCCGTAAAACACAGTAAAACTAAACATATTGACATCCGTCATCATTTTATACGGGATTGTGCTGAGAAGAAACTGATTGTGCTCGAAAAGGTTGATACGCTAGACAATTTCGCCGACATGTTTACGAAAGCGTTTAACAAAACTAGATTTCAAAACCTTGTTGAACTGAATGGGATGATAAATCCCGAGTAACCGTGTTTTTATCTTTATTAAAAAAAAAAAAAAGAGGTCACTATCGCTTAGAATTATGTCGGTTGCCTCAGTTTGAAGGACATATCTTCGGATATGTTTGGTCCTCATTTCTACTTTTTGAATATAAGGATAGCCATTAACCAGATGACTGAAAGTGACCGGGGCGGTTTATGATGTGTTTTTATTCTTTCGCTGAAAATTAGTCGATCATACTTAGTTAGAAGGACACATACTTGTATGTGGTCGGTCCAGCTGATCCATTGGATCTTCGGGATAGCCGTTTACCTGAAAACTTCAATTTGATCGGGGCGATTGAAGTTAAAAATTTTTCCGGGAGATGAAATTATTTTTCAAGTCTACTACTTCGTAAGAAGTTCCTTTACTATGTTTAACAGAAAATTGATCCAACCTTGGAAAGTGATAGATATACTAATTCTGTGTGCTTAACTAGTGAAGTTATTAGGCCTAAAAGACTTTAGAACAGTCATTGTATGTCATGGTAGCTTTTTATGGTGCGTAAAAATAGAAGTGATACTAACTAAATCTACTCGATTTTACGTGTAAACTTCTTAACAATTGTGCATGTCTCCATATATATCTTTCCGAATGATAGGCAGAAAAGCGATTACCCAGTCATACACGAGCCCGTGAGTGTTCTGATTCCCGTGAAGATAGCGTGTCAAGAAACTGCAGTGATCCAAATTCGGGACTTGCAGTAGTTTAAAAAAAAAAATTAGTTATTGAGACATTATAGAGTTCATAATGATAAGACTTCTCAATCAAGATGCAAGATAGAGAACGGGATTAAGAGTCCAAAGATCGAAGAGTTCCTACTATTTAATCAGACACTACTGGGTCAACTCGGGGTGACTTGGGGAAAGCCAAATACGCTTTGAGAATAGATAGGAGGTATCATAATCTCTGAGTTGTTGCCCACTTAAGTTTTGAGCTTAATTGAACCTAACCCGTATCACAGAAACGATGAAAACCATTTTAAGTTATTTACCTGCTTACAACCTGTTTCTTTATGTCATAATAAAGCTGAACACGGATCTGTGTGACAGTCACGTAGTTAGTATGATTCCTGTTCGGATCTTTTCTAAAACATGGTAGTCCCTATCGAGACTGAAATTTGATCCCGTGTACTTTAAATTTTAAAATTTTTCTACTTATGTAGGTGTATGATTTATACCTGGTTACTTGGTCTTGATCGTATCATTTAACACTTTAAAGGTTGTTTTTAAAACTTAATTGCAAATTGTTCAAATTATAGGGGTTTGTTTTGAAAATTTTAATACCGGCAAAGTTGTCCATAACTTCGCCTGCAATAGGCGAAGTTATCCACAACTTCGCCTGTAAAATTCTGACCCTATATAAAGAAGTTTTAAGGTCAAACTGGTTCATTATTTTCAAAACCCAGCGAACTTATCCAGCGAACTTAATCTCTAAACCCACAGCGAACTTATCGATCTTCATCTGTGTTCTTTTTCCAGTTATAATCTGAGTTATAGGTGCGTAGTGTTGATAGTATCACCTATTCGCTGTCCGTAACGTTAATCATCGGTCGATTCGACCCGATTCACGTTCTCGTTTTTCGAAACCTTAACAACCGATTTTCAAACGTATCTTTACGTGTTCATAATCAATCTAATCGTCTAAATCGTTATTAAATCAAGTTTTACGAGATCCGCAAGCTCAAAATTGACCAAATCACGTCGTTCGATAAACCTAACTGATGCCGTTTCATATTCGGCCAAGTTACAGTTTAGGCGAAGTTGTCCATAACTTTGCCTGAGGTTTAACTTCGCCTGATAATTATTTTTGAAACAGTTTATGAGGCGATGTTGTGGTTAGGAGAAGTTACCACTAACTTCGCCTGGACTTTTTTCACTTAACAGTTAACAGACGAAGTTAAAGTTGAAGCGAAGTTGTTTCCCAACTTCGCCCCACCTTTAACTTCGCATATACAGAAAAGATCACAACTTCGCTCATGGTAACAGGCGATCTTGTGATTTGCTTTGTCGCTTATCTAACTTAGTTTGTTTGGTGCAGATATGGCTGCTATAGGTGGTGCAGGCGGTGATGACGGTGGTGATAACCAGAGACAGTTCTTCGTGAAATCATCACGTTCCTATTACGCTCGCGTATATTCCACGCGATTACGACAACTCTGCCGATATCCTTACCCAACATTGAGGATTTTTGGCAGACCGTGGAATATGATTGTAGGGTCGAGCCCCCGGTGATGCGAGCAACAATCAACAATCACATTGTTCAGTTCTCATCTGAACAGATCCGGGCGGCTTTACGTTTTGGAGATGAGACGAGGGATGACCCGACAGACTTTGTAGCTCCTTTCCGTGATGGAGCGTTTTTGAGGATGGGATACTCAGGTCCCATGGGAGATACGCAGAAAAGGAAGGGATTTTTACTTGACCAGTGGCGCTTTCTCATGCATGTCATGATTGTTTGCATGTCAGGGAGAAAGGCGGGCACTGATGGCATGGGCGCAACCATGCAGTCGGCAATGACTGCTCTGACTTATAATAAGCGTGACAGCTTTAGTCAGATGGTCTTCTACGAGATCGATCGACAAAGAAGAGCGGTGGCGCGTGAGAGATTTATCATGTATCCAAGATTTCTCCAAATGATCTTGAATCATGTTGCTCCAACGCTACCTCAGCGCCGACCAATCCGATACGTAGAAAGTGTGAGCAAAAGGATCTTTGCCCAATGCAGATCCTCCAGTGCGAGGAGCAAACCTGAGCTCCGTCCTCGACATACTCCACTATTCGGGTACTTAATCAACCCGGGGTATGTGCCTGCTCGTGGGGACGAGTTTCGGGACCCGGCACCACAACAGGCAGGAGCACCTCAAGCTATACCTGCTGCTCCTGTTGTGTCATCGGAGGAGAACGTTGACCTTGACGCAGAGTTTGGCGGTCAAGGATTTTTTGACATGGAGAGGGTTGATCCAGAGGAGATTGTGCAAGTCTCTGTTGCACATGTTTCGGGTGTGAATGTTACTAGGGCAGCTACAACGATGGCTGGCTCAGATTCTGATGATGAAGTGGCCGAAGCAAGACGGATTTTGGTAACACATGAACGGACTCATGGGAAAAGGAAGAGAACTGATGATGATAGTGAGTCAGACTATGAAGAAGAAGTTCAACAGTTGATCCGGAGATCCATAAGGGAACGGATAGGTGCAGGATCGGGAGCCGGTGAGAGCTCGAGGGTGGTACGTTTCACCCCACCCGCACTGTCCGGTATGACAATGGTTCCCTCATCATTACAGGTTACAAGGCCAAGCGCCACGGACATTCCCGTGGTGGCTACCTCATCCTCATTTGGCCTTCCACTCACTTCATTTCAATTATCGGCTCCGGAGATTGTCTCGTTGCCACCTCCAACTCTTACTCCAACGGAGGTCGTGGCACATTTTATTGAGTCGACGGTTGTGGCCACTGCAGGGTTATCAGTGACGATACCACCTGCGGTTACGTCTACTTCTGAGGTCCCGGTTACATCGGAAATCCCTCCTCAGTACACTCAAGATATATCACATCTGAGGTTTGATTTCGATGCAACCTTATCAGACTCAGAACGAATAGCAGCACTTGAACGGGTCGTGGCAGAACCGTCAAGGATTAATCTTATCCAGACCCAGGCTATTCAACGCCTAGTTGCAGAGAATTAGATGCAGTCGTCCCTGCTGGTAGAACATGGAAAAATCATAGATGCTCTGAAAGAGTTCTTGGCATCTCAGGGGGAGACGAGCTGTAAAGGCGATGAGTTGAGGACGAAGAAGCGCAATGATAGAGACGATGATCCCAATGCATCGAAAGGTGCAGGTGGTGAGTTGCCAAGAACTGTACAAGCTCTTGGGACGTCCACAACTCAGGGGGAGTCGACAACTGCACTTGGTGGTGATGATGTGTTGGTAGTGGAAGTTGAGGAGATGGATGATGATTTTATGTGTGATGATGATGTATTACCGACTGATGAGATAGAGAAGATTGGTGAACAGATTGTGATTGATGATGAGATAGAAGAGGGAGAGATAGTAGAAGAGAATGTAGAGCATGAGATTCCAGAAGTCGATAACGCAGATATGAGTAAAGAGATGGGAAATGATGAGACTGAATGGGAAGAGCAGCCTAGATGGAAAGAAGGATATGCTCAGTGGTTCGTCAAAATGAAGAAACCAGCGGTCCCTACTATGTTTAAGAAGACTTACAACATTAGAGGCTATGCTGAAGCGAGAAAAGGGATTATTTGCTGGATATACGATGAGCAGTTGAGGCTCTTCGTGATTAAGAGATATGATGGTATTTAGTACTTCAAAAGAATGTTGAGATCGTTGAACACACTGCCAGAATGTGAAGTGAAAGACTTAGCCAGATTGGGATTGATAAATCGAAGTGATGATAATATGGCTAGAGTCATCGGGAAGATAGTTTGGAAGGAGAGTATAAAGGAAAAGAAGTTCGAGCTGCTGAAACCACAGAAGGGTAAACTTATCAAAGATAAAGATAGAGGGTTGAGAGCAGATGTCAAGCCTTGGATGATTATGAAGTATAAACCGATCCGGTGTTTGAAAGAAGTGCCGATGAAACAAATGCCCAAGGATGTGCTCAAAGAGTTGAAGTGGTGGTATGTAGATTGTGAGACAGCTGAAGCAGTGATGGAAGATGAAGATGAACAAGAGCTGCTGAGAGTCTATGATCCGATGCATCTAGTGAACCTGTCTCGAGCTGATCTGCAGGTGCTGAATGAGAAGAAAATCTTTTATATTCCTGCTGTTGGTGCATGATGTCAGTAGTTCAGTGTCTAGTGTCTGTAATCGAGTTTGTAATGTTTTGTATTTGATGTAAGCGAAGTTAGCTAACAAGTTCGCTGATATAGGCGAACTTGTTAGACAAGCGAAGTTAGGGACAACTTCGCCTGAACATGCCAGGCGAAGTTGTCGTGTTATATATTGATTAGGTTACGGCTTAATCAATAACAACAAACATTAAGAAGTTTTGTTATTCGAGTTTACGAGTCAGAGAGTCCTGTAATCAGTGATTGATATCACGTGTTTAAGGTTGCAATATAACGAGTAACTGTTAATTGTAACGTGTGTTCGATTGTGTTAACTCATATCGTCTTCTACGCTCGTAACGTCTTACGTAGGGATTCCGCACCTACGTAAAACGAGATATCTCGTGTAGATCCGGCTGGGAACCTACAAGATACATAGTTGTTTTTGCATGTCTCAAGATAAATCTCTCCAAATGATAGGCAGAAAAGTAATTACCCAGTCATACACAAGCCTGTTGTTATTTGGTCAACCAAAAATGAAACATCTTTAAATATGACAAAGAACATTTGTTAGAAAATTTGATAAAATATCAAAAACAAGGGGAAGAATGAATAAATCAACCAAAAGTTTATAAGTGTTTTAAATATTTTATCAAACAAGAGGGTTACAACAAAGAACTACAAAGATGTTGACAAAATCTGTCTCATCTTGAATGAAAGGCCTGTTATCTAACTGTAAGTCCCACCTTAATCATATCACCAAAGAGATGAAATTCATGCTAAGTTTATACCTGCTGTTAACCTATCTATGTTGTCATAATAATGCTGAGAATGAAGTATTGAGAAAGCTACTTAGTCAATATGATCCCATTCTTGAGATCTTTTCAGAAAATGGAACAAACTGTTTTGAAGAGAAATACAACTGAAATTTGATCTCTAAATGCACCATTTGCTCTTAAACTATGATCTGTAATGAAAAATATATTTTGACAAAGTGGTTTAAGTCAAAAAGTGTTGCATTTTGCCTTTAATAGGTTGAATATGTTAGTTCGGGTAAGGTTTGATGTTTTATAACCTTTCCGGGCACAAACAGTTGAATATGTTTGAATATGTTATTTCGGGTAAGGTTTGATGATTTATGACCTTTCCGGGCAAGCTTAGTCATTTTTGACTAGGTCTATGATTTTCGGGCATGCTTTGAAGTATTTATACTTTCCGGGTAGAGTACACTGTTGTACTCATTTCCCGAGCAAGCTTGACGTCTTGAAATTATTATGTGTTATAGCTAGCTTTTAACAAGAGATTCTTGTTTGGGGCAAGCTTTGCATTTTATATGTTGATTGTTAGTTCAAGCAAACTTTGTGAACTTAGGATTAGTACACCGAGTAAGCTTTGTGATTTGTGTGAATATGTTTTTAGGAAAGGTTTTGTTAACCTTTCCGAGCACACTTAGATATTATTATTTAAGTTTGTCATTTTCATGTATGGTTTGATATGTTGATTTTTCTTGAGTAAACTAAACTGTTTAGTTTAGCTCTCAGGCATACCTGATGATTGAATATGTGTATCCTAGCAAGCTTAGTGCTAACATAGGGTATTCGGGCAAGCTCTTTGAAATTTTAGACTATAGCACACTTAAATGTTTATGTGTTTTTAATTTCTTTCCTAGCATGCTCTGAGATATTTGTGTTTATGTTTTCTTTGAAATTACAAGTGTTTTCAGGCAAACTTTGTTTTCCGGGCACACTTTATATTTCAGGTACACTTCTGTTACCTCAATATACTTGGTAATTTCAAAACTTGACTTTCCGAGTACACTGTCTGTTAGAAGTCCTTTTCCGGGCTCACTTTGTACTATAGGAAGGTTATTCGGGAATACTTTGCATAAGAATGTTGTTCGGGCACACTATACATCACAAAGGTTGCTCGTGCACACTTTGCCTCCAAGCATACTTGACTGAATATGTCTATTAGTATGTCTGATTGAATATGTTTTTTTTATAATAGGGTTTATGCTAGATTAAGTCATTTAATTTGAGTTTAAGAAATTTAATATGGGGATCTTAATTGATTCCTAGCAAGGATGCTTATTTGATGCTATATACTTGATTATTTTCCTTGTGATTAATTTCTCAAGAAATCTGGTATTTCGGGTAAGCTTTCTTCAACAATGTCTAGACTTTAAATAACTTGGTTTGACCAAGCAAGGTTTGATGTTTTTATTATTCGGGTAAGATTTGTGTAAGGGGAGGTATAACGAGTAGACTTTGGATATATTAAACTTTCTAAGTAAGGTTATTATTTTGTTTTTAATATATCAAGTGGATAAGGTTACTGTTTGACAGCTAATAATTCACAAAATGACAAAAAGCATTTAAAATCCACTTTCAAAAGGTATATTAGAGGGAGTTAAGCAAATTTTTCAACATTACTTTTCCCTCTCTCTCCTTCCACTGTAACTGCTTACTCGCAAAGAAACCTAACCGACTTATCGCATTCAACTTTAATCCAAACCCTAACTTGAATTAACCCTCTAATTCCGACTCGGTAAACAATAGTAATGTGTTTTCCGATCACAATTAGACTATAATGGGCTTTGAATATGTTTTTTTTATTACTAACACTCTGTTTATGTGTTTAGGTTATAAATTTGTCGAAGAAAAGGTTCTTGATGATTTCTCTCTCTTTCTTCTTCATTTTTATACCTTGAAATTATTTAAAGTATTGAACTTTATGACTAATTTCACTTTGAATATGTTTATTTATGATGTTCAGATATGGCTGAAGAAGACCAACCCAAGTACTTCTTCGAGAAGAAGTATAATATGTATGCACTCTTGCAAGTCACACCTGACAACGAGACAATGGAAAGAATGATTACATGGATGGCTCGATCAAATGTCAGTTTTGCCTTCACTGAAAAACCTGTCATCTACAGAAATCATTCACTGGATTTCTGGAGATCTGCAGAACTTATTGAAGATATCAATGGAAAGAGAATCGAAGCATCTGTTGCTGGCCATGAGATACATGTGACAAAAGAATAATTAGAAGATGTTTACGGTTGAATGATGATGATCATAATCCAATAAACTTCAATACTGATCACCTGATGAGGATCTTTGAACAGACAATGGGATATCAAGGGACGGTACATGATGGGCAATTTCAAAAGGGAATGTTCCCTATGTTATACAGATTCCTTATTCATCATGTGATACAGGGATTTGCTCCACGAAAAGGATCATGGACTTTGATGAGTTGTGATCTAGCAAATGCCACTGTTGGAATCATTTATGATTTGCTATTTTATTTCTCAAAGACGATCTTTGAGGGATTAGTTTCAAATTTGAAAAAGGCTGAGAAGGATAGATTTTTGCAATACCCAAGGTTCCTACAGGTAATCTTCAACAGAGAATTACAAGATCTACCCACTATTGGCATAACACACCTACTGCAAAATCCTGACACTTATAAGAGAATTAAGAATCCAGGTGCTACCAATAGATTCAATTCTGAAGTTCCATTTGAAATTTTGCCATGACTGTTAGATCATAACTTGGAGGTGATGCCAGTGCCTGAGTTAAGCTCAGAGGAGGAAGGAGGAGATGATGTTGTGAGTAATGATGATGGTTCTGATGATGGAGATGATAATTTTGATGGAGATGAAGGAGGAGCTGGAGTAGCTATGGATATAGTTGCACCTGATCAGGGGGAGCAAGTTGAACAAACAGAACAACCTATTCCAACACTCCCACAGTCACCACCACATATTGACCAACCCATTATACCTTCACCACCACAAACTCCACCACATCAAACCTCTCAATCCCCACCTCATTCCCTAACCATAAGCCAAATAGAAACATCAACACATACATCCCCACCAACACAAACACCACCAACACATAGCCCAACTCACACAGATTCATTCATTCCAAGCCAACCTTATACACAATCACCACCACTATCCATACTTCAAACCCACACCAGAAACCATGAACAACATGAACATGAACCATTTTCCACATCAACACCTACAACACCACTCACTTACACAGAGTTATTCCAAAGAAATATGGATTTAATGTTAGAAAATGCTGAATTGAAGAGAATGAATGAGGAGGTGACTTATGAAAATGTAATGTTGATAGATAAGTTTGTAAGAGCTGAATTGAGAATAAAGTCCCTGGAGCAGGAGGTTGAGAAGACATTAGCTGCCCCAAAACAGGGGGAGAATGAAAATATGCTAACTGTCTCTGGTGTAAATGATGCTGAGACTGTAACAATTGTGGAGACTGCAGACAGTTTAAAACTGATTATAAATGTTTATGATGATGGAGAGGAGAGTAGTGAGGAGAAGAGAGCTAAGGATGACGAGTATGATGGTGATAGATCAGATGTGGGAGAACAAGATTATGATTGCAATGATGAAACAGTAAATATGGAGAGGGATGGAGAGAATGTTGAGACAGAAGATAGGGTTGAAAAGACAAATGTTGAGGAAAATGTAGCTGCTACTGATGTCTAAATTGACATTCAAACTAGAGTTGAGACTGAAGTGTTGAATGAAGGGAATACTGCTACTGAGGAGCCCATCACTCAAACTGAACAGCCAGAAAGCTCCAAGAGGGCAGAGTATGATCCTAAGTTAGAGGCACTAGAAAAAGAGATTTATGACTATGTACAGTCTGAGGATTAAGAGGATGTGAGGAGGAGAATTGAAAAAGGTAAGGCAAAAATCGGTGTAGAAGAGCCTGTTAAGGCATATCCAGAAAAAGATTTGTCATTTAAAGATGATGCTATTGCAAAATGCCTTAAGAGAACAAGAGAACATTCTAAGAGAAACAAGGGATATGGAGATACTGGCTCAATCCCTGACTCCTGAAGAAATTGCAGGACAGGAATCTTGATCAAACAAGCCAAACTTGCAAAAGAAATTATTGATGATGTGGCTGATTAAGAAGCAATTAAACACTGATTATGATGAACATAACTGAGGAAGCTGACAATTCCTTGGCTATGGTGATTAGTATGTTTCAACCACAGAGCCAACCTGAAAAAGGAATCTGAAAAGACGTGTGAATCTGAAGAAATGCCTCAAAAGGAACCTGAAAGGGAACCTGAAATGCCAACTGGTGAATCTGTTGAAGAAATGATGGCTAATATCACCAGAATCAGGATAGAAAGAGCCAAAACATTTGAACAAGTGTATACAAGAAAGAGGAAGTCTGATGAACAGAAAAGGAATAATGAGAGGAAAACAAAGAGAGGGAGATGGGATGAAAAGAACAAATGCTGTTGAGACTCCTGATAATGATGGTAATAATGATAATAGCCCAATCAGGGCAATTCCACTGCAGACACTGCAACCAGGACTACAGATTCCAGGTGTTCCTGATGTGCCTGTTAGTTCTAAACAAAATCCAGATCATCCACCCTCAGATGAACCAAAGATAGATGCAGTCAATGTATCAACTAAAGAGGATAATGAAACTGATGATTCTGATGAAAACAATGATGATCAAGGGAAAGGAGGAGAAGCTGTAAATGTTGAATCTCCACAAGTTGAAATGACAGATGAGCAGAGAGCCAACATTGAGTTAAGCATGAGAGAAGCTAAAAGGGGTCATCCATTGGTTGTAAAATTGAGAAGATATGGCATAAGTTTTGAATCTTTGGCTGATCTTAATGATGGTCAGTTACAAAAGAGACTTGATAAGGAGAGAGATGACTTGAAGAAAAAGATGGAAGAGAAGAACAAGGAGAGTCAAAAGTTTAGAGAATACCTCAGAAGGCATAACTATTCAGAGAAAGATCTATCTCACTTTAACTTTGACCACCTCCAAGATTTATATAACAGTGAAAGAGAAAAGGTGATTGAGAAATGTGTAAGAGAAAATGAGAAACTTGAGAAGATGGAAACTTTTAAGAAAAAGTATGGAGGTAAGTGTGGATATTTGCTGGAAAGAGAATCAGTTTTGGATCGATACAACAAACTGAAAGGAACAGAAAAACTGAAGAGAGTCCAAACTAAGAGCTCTACCAAACACTCGGAACCAACTGATGAACCACAAGCAAAGAAAAGAAGAATTCAGACCATGAGGGAGAAACTAAAAGAACAGGTCAGATCAGTAGAAACTCCTACCTCACAAGATGAGAAACCAGAACCTGAAGAAGAATCCATTGTCCCTTGGGAAAATGAAGAGATGATAAATATTCTAAGAAGGATAATGATCAATCAAAGTGGAATGAGAGAAGCAGACTTCAATGTGTTGGAAAAGGAGGATTTAAAGAACCTTTTCTTTATTCAAAAAGCAGAATGGGAGAAAGGTCTATGGGAAGGAGAAAACCCTAGAAGATTTGTAGATGTAAAGTTTGTACCTGCTGGTATGTCAGACAGACCTGGTATGTCAAAGATGCTGCTTGATCTTAAAGAATTAGTAGGACTTGACATTGTTGATCTTGCCAACCTTCCACCAGAAATGGTAGAGGCCATCTACATTAAATTTTTCAACTTCGGGCCTGGAAAACCAAAGAAGTCTATCCCTTTTAGGCCTCCAATCTCAAGAAGTCAACCACAAGGAGGAAGAGGTAAATCAAGTAGATCTGCACAACAAAGAACAACAAGACCACAATCTGATGTGGATCTCCAAGAGAACTCTACTTTGATTCTGTTACTGAGTCCCTAAAAGTGATCATGGAAAGTAGACAGCTAGGGAAATTGTTGTAAGAAGTGACTTCCGTGAGTATACATAAGAGCAACTGGAAAGAATGGCCAATCTTAATCTGTATGACTTCAGGAATAGAAACAAGATGGCTGGAAGGCAGATGAATGATCTGTCAAAATTTTTGAGAGATGAAGCTGATAAGGGATTCAAGTTCTTAAAGGAAAAGAGAAGTTGGAGAATGATTCAACTTCACAGGTCAAAGAGGACAGAAAAATTGAAAAGAATGGACATTGCTGAAAGAGACTTTATGATGAATATTACAGGAATGAATTCATTGTTAAATATGAACACATGTATAAGCTTAGGAAGAAGAATGATACGCCCCAACTATACAGTACAAAGAAATGGCGTTATAACTGAAGTAGAGTACAAAGAAAATAATGACCATTACTTGCTGAGAAATTCAGATGAAAAAATACCGGGGATTATCAAGAAAGATGAAGATTTGACCTATTTTCATGTTGAGGATCTAATGGATATAAGGGATTTAGTTATTCCTGAAAGTCATACTCACTACCGAATCCTTAATATCTTCAAAATGAAAGCTGCATCCGAAATAGTCAATCGAAGACAAGCCATTCATAATGCAAGGATGAGATAAGATGAATAGAATAGGCTTTGTTGTGTAATGTCTTCGGACAAGCTTTTGATTATGTAATTTGTTTATGTTATTTGAATATGTAATTTTACTTTCAATTTGATGTGTATTTTTGACTAAGTGTAAGTAACCTTAGAAATGTTTTGGGTCAGCTGAGGTGTTCCAATCTAGGGGAAGATTGTTGAGTCAAAGATTTGACCAAAATAAAGTATATGGAAGATTGGAATCTTCTCAACCTCCTCAGAATTCGCTAAGTATGGATCCGGGCACACCTTAGACCTCCGAGCAAGCTTTTTACTTAGTCCGATACGATATTTTGTCTATCGGGCAAGGTTATTTTCAAGAAGTCTTCTTTAGTGGATATCCGAGAAGGGTTTGCAAATTAGTGCATTTCCGGGTAATGTTCACTAGTTTATGTAAATCCGGGCAAGGTTTACTTTATCAAGCAAGTCTGTTCTTCAAATCCAAGTATGGTTCACTCCCGAGTAAGCTTTTGCTAACCAAGTCCATGAAGCCAAGTGATTGGAAGACCGGGCAAGGTATTCATTAATAATAGTGGTCCGAACAAGCTTGATGATTTAATGTAATATCCTTAAGTAATATCGGGCAAGGTTCAACTCAAGCAAGGAACAGTACTCCCGAGTACACTTTGCTAATAAGCTATTTTATAGCAAAAATTTGAATGGACCATTGAAGAACAAGGTTGCTCGTAAGGGTTTGTCGGGCAAAGTCTGGCAAAGTCAAGAAGACTGAAGTCTACCCGGTGAGTATTTTACTTGGTAAAATACTCTTCAAGTAAAGTCTAACCGGAAACTGATCCCGGGCACACTTCTATGTTACCAAGTTGTGAAGGATGGCAGAGTACACAGCGTACTCGGAAAATAAAGATTGATGCAAAGCCTACCCGGAAGACTTGTTTTACACTTAGATTATTTTGTGATTATGTAATTTGAATATGTATTAATGTTTGGGGTTTCTATAAGGAATGACAGCTGTCCTAGGTTGGCAGGCCTATAAATAGAATGTTTTAGGGCACGCCGCCTACGGATCAGCTACGGATTTAAGCCTTTACACTTTTGGATAAGAAAGAATATTTTTCTTGAAAGTGACGCTGTCCTAGGATACGTACGGAAAAAACCTCTTTCAAGAAACCCTAAATTGATTATCCAATTTGTATGATAAATGTTATATGAATGAAAATTTTTTGAGTGAATCTTATTTGTGTTGGTTACCTTTTAATATTGATTAAGCAACTGTATGTTTGTTATTGATTCCGCCTTTAACAAACGGTCATCTTTCTAAATATAGTAACCCGTCATTAACTCTCTTGTCAACACATCTATTGGTGTGAGTTATGACTTGATTAAGTAAGATCCAGCTGAAATCAATGGACCAGACACTTCGAATACGTTTCACTTTTAGTTTATATAGTGATTCAATCTTAGTGATTAGATTTTGAATCAGATGGGTGTTTGATCTTTTGAACTCATAAATAAAACCCACGAATATCTTGAATAGTCATCAGTGACGACTAGACAGTACCAATCACCAGCGATACTTCCACGATTCACAGGACCGAACAAATCCATATGAAGTCGTTCCAGTGGAGTGTCGATGGTATTGATTAACTCAGATAGGTGTGACTTTTTCTTCTGTTTGCCTTTCTTGCAGGCAATACAGTGATCAATTAACCTAAAGTGTTTCAAGGAAACACCTTCGACCAAGTCATTTGCTATTAAATAATTCATCTTTCGAACATGAATATGACCATCCTTCTGTGCCATAGAATCGTGTCTTTTTTAGTTTCCATAGAAACGAAACACTCTCGACAGAAGTAGATGCCTTGGAACTCATGTTCAACAAATAAATATCATTTGATCGAGGGGATCGCATGATAACCATATCTTCAGGAATGACATATCCCGGTTTTAGGATTATGCACTCCTTATCATTAAATATAGTAGTGTACTTTTTGTCACAAATTTGCGACACACTCAATAAGTTATGATCAACTTTGTCACAGTAGGTGACCTTTTCAAATGTGATATGCCCATTTGAAACATCACCTTCTTGCGTTTTCATACCACCCAAATTTCCAGCAAAAGTAACATACCCTCCTTGAATATTTTGGACATTTGTTAGAAGATTGATTTTGCCGGTAATATGATGAGAGCATCCACTTTCCATGATCCATTTTTCACCAGACACAGTCTTGGATGAACCCTACACACAAGTCGGGGGACCTGAGAGGCGGTGGTTTACCCTGCGGCGGATGTCAGCGGTTCGAGTCCGCTTATCTCCAACTCGTGAACTTAGCCGATACAAGGCTATATGATAGCACCCAATTTTTCCGATTCGGCGATTAGATCTATGATTTATCATTCATGGACGTTGATAAGATCCATCCATTTAGCAGCACCTTAGGATGGCATAGCCTTAAAATGAAGGGCGAGGTTCAAACGAGGAAAGGCTTACGGTGGATACCTAGGCACCCAGAGACGAGGAAGGGCGTAGTAAGCGACGAAATGCTTTGGGGAGTTTAAAATAAGCATAGATCCGGAGATTCCCGAATAGGTTAACATCAAACCGAAAAACTCGTTAACTATTCTGGAGGTTAATGGTAATCAAATCGAACTTTAACATTAAATTACAACCTTGAAACTTGATTTCATTGGTCTTTCTCGTCATTATATCTCTGATTCACAAAGGGTTATGCGTTGGATCCAAGATCCTTTACTATCCAGTGGATTCAAGGTGCTTTACCAAATTAGTATTTGACTACTTAAATTATAGTGCGCCCTAACTCATATTGTCAATTGATGGCAGGACAGGAGGGCAATAAAAGAATAGAGAAGATGGAAATATAGATTAGGTATATTCGCGCGTGTTAAGTTAATAAACACAACATTCATATAGTTTTCTGGTATTCAATATTATATTCAAGTAAATATTATGTTCAAGTAAATTATAATTTCAATACCGTTATACATTATAATATAAGAAACAGAATCAGTTTTGATATTTGATATTCTAAAAAAATCCCAAAGAAGAGTAAGCCAAAATGGTAGAATTCCTAGAAAGTGATCAGTTCAAAAAGGCAGCCCAGGCCTCAGTCTTGGGCACCTTTTGAGTTTCACATGATGAATCAAAAGTAACAGAATTCAAACGTTGTTCAGCAACTTCTGAATAAGTTACAGGCCGTTTAGACTTTCATCTTAAATTGGCAGCTTGAATGACATTTGTATTCACATTCATACAAATAGGTTGGGGACAAATTTTGGTTTTACATTAACCTATTTTTCAACATGAACCACTTTACGAGGATTCACATCAGAAACATAATGTGAGTTTCATCATCCAAAGACATTGGTTTTTTCAAAATCTCCGTTATCATAGGAACGGGTTTAGATTGTTCGTTGATAAATGGATGAAGATTTTGAGATTTCTTCAATCCACAGTTTCTGACCATATGACCTTGTTCACCACAGAGAAAGCAAGTTCTCATATCATTACATTTAGGGTGAGAAGGTGTAGAAACATGTGCAACCGAAGGTTGATGATAAACTCCAGCAATTGAAACTTTATCTAAGTCATCAAATGTCACAGATTTCCTTTTCTGGTAGAAATCCAGATTTGAAGCATTAGAAAAACTTTGCAATGAATCTGTTCCATGAGATTTTACAAATTGAACCTTTTTAGCGGATTTTAACAATTGTTTTACTTTTACTAAAGGATCCACAACATTTGATGTCTTAGATTCCAAAAATTCTTGTTCAAGATTTTGAATCTTGGAAGTTTCATTTTGAAAGACGCTTTCAATCAACCCGGAATTGATTAGATTAAGCGGAATGTTTTTCTCAGCGAAAACTTGTTGGAACCCGTACCAATTCGTATCAATCTAATAACTATAACAAGAACAGATCTCAGATCTGTGGATAATCGATTAATACGTTTATATAGATCTAGCTCATAATTACCTTAGATTAAGTGTTGTATGTGTTTATATATTATCAGTAGTTTGTATAATCTTAGGTTGAAGATCGAGAGAGCGATTGGACTGGGATTCGATAATTAAACTCTCAAAACTTAAATTAATAGTGAACAGTGTTCAGAATATATAGAAGATAGGTCTGGTTCGCTAACATCCCCTAGCAAACCAGAAACTACTTCGTTACATACATTAAATAGACGAAACTCCCCCTGATTCGTTAGCATCCCCTAACGAATTAGGAGGGAATACACTTAATGTCTTAGTTCGCTAACATCCCCTAGGGAACTAGACTTTAAACCTAACGAACTAGATAATAATTTAACTAATTATTACATTAAATAATAAACAAAACATTAATGATAATTACAAAGACTCAAGACGCAAAACCGTGCACTAACAGACACCCCCTCATCTTGAGCTCTTTTTCTTAAACTTATTTGAAGCGATTGGACTGCCAGTCTCTGCAAGTATGAATTCCATGCTCATGGCACACACGAACAACTCGTTGGAACCGCATAGCCAGGTCATAGTCTTCTTGGCGCTCGAACAAAATATGCTTTCTATGGAGCACGTCATTGTCTGTCTCTGATAAATTAACCAACCACATCGGGTCGATTATCCTCTGCCAAGAACAATGACGGCCTCGCCAGTACGATTGTCATAGTACCAGCGGTTGAATGAGAGATGCAACTGTTGGGGCATCGTCTTCACAGGAACCTGTTTCATCGTCTTTGGCGGCTTTACCTTCAGGACAAGTTTCCTCCAGCCAGTCCTCGGATTAATCTCGTCAATATGCTTACGCCTTGGGACTTGGGACATGAAGAACTTAAAGCCGTGATTGATCTCGAATAGTAAGTGTTGGTGAAACGAACATCCCACCGCGGCAAAGTAAGAACATCCATTATCGTCTCGTAATACTGAATCCCCTTCTCCCATTTGATTATACATACTTTAAGCTCAGAATCATACAACCAGGAGACAATGTCACCATGTACCTTGGAAACAGTCTTGAAGGAGGTCACTTGATTTTCTTTGACCCAAGCAGCAGCAGTGTCTTTCCGTTCTCGATCAACATATCGATACGCACTAATAATTTTACCCACTTTTTGATGTTTAAACCATCGTGCAATATCATCATCCGTTATAACTTCAAGTGAGTGAACTATCCGCTTACACTTCAATATCTTTTCCAACTCATCCTCAGTTTCTTTAAACGTCTGTTCATCGAATACTGGAGCACCTTGATCAACATTAGTGTGTTGAAACAAGTCAGGGTACTCCTCAGCAGTGACGTCTTCCATCTCAATATCCTCGTCTTCATAAATAATGTCCATATTCATCTGAATTGACAGATCATCTTCCAAACCTTCCTCATTCACCACTTCAATATCAGGTTCAGTTTCTAACACGGTTAATTGTTAGTCATTCAGCCCATGCAGTATGGAAATCTGCTCCCGTGTCAGAGACCTCTCCACAAACTCACCAACCTCTATCTCATCCTTGTTCACCACACTTTTAACTACCCCTGATCCATCCATAAAAATCATCGTATTAGCCGCAATCATCTCAATTGGCTTGGCGGCAGTTGGATCTTGATAAATAATAATCTGTTTATCTGAGTATTCACCGCCTCTAGTACCAGCACCAGAAGATGAACCATGCGATTGTTTAGGCTCACCTCCTGCACCAGACACATCAGGGTCTTTATCATCATCTTTGATTTTCTTCAGGGCATCATCTTTGCATGTCAGTTGAAGGATTAACTCTTCTTGTTCCTTTAACTTCACCCCCTAAGACTCAACAATCGTACACAACGACTTAGTCTCTTTCTGACAAAATGAGATATAACTCGTCAACCATCGTTGATTCTCCATAAGTCTGTCTTGGTTCTGACGATCAGCTGCCATTTGGTTTTCATAAAGATATAGAAGATTCAACAGCATCTCAGTCTGATGGTTTGATGGCATGTTATACAGAGATGGATGAACTAGTTGGATTGGACCTTGAGGTCGAGTGATTCTGATAAACGAAACGTCACTTGGAGGTGGTGGAGTAGGAGGACGAGGAGGAGGAGGCCTCATCGAGGGTGTTAAAGGGACAGTAGATAATGTAGCAAGACGCCTTGGTATCTCAGATAACTCCATTTGAGGGATTAAACCAAGCCATTCATGGGACACCAACGTCGTCATCAATGTAAGCATCGGAGTGCTAGTAGTAGGCGGCACTGCCGAGCGTTGAGGCGTTGATTGACGTGGTGGTGTCACACCTATAATTACCCCAGCCCCCTTTGAAACACGTCTCTTCTTTGATGTCTCACTAGTTGCCACCGCTTTCCCTTTCTATTTCCTTTCTTGTTTTAGCTACAATGGTGGCAGCTAAAGCAACATTGACTGCCTCTTGTTGCTCTTGAAACGCAGCATTACCAGCTCCACCATCACCATCATTACCACCATCATCTCCACCATCATCTCCACCATCATCGTTCCCACCTTCTCCCACTTCACGCTCGGAATCCGAATCATCATGGATCCAGCGCTCATTAGGAGGACATACATAGTTCGGATTGATTATATGTCCAATCATCTGTTTATTTTATGGCTTCTCCTTTCTATAAGTTAACATTCGATGCACAGTTTCAGCTGTCATATGTTCCATATGAAGTACATCGTTCACCAACGTCTGATCAATAGCCAAATTCGGAATTAAATCTTGAATAATCAGCTGAAGAAAGCGATGATACATCAAGAACTTCTTTGACTGAATTGTTTGCTGAACCTGTTCCTTAAAATGGTCGAAGACTAACTCTGAGTAATTAAACGTCTTGTTCAGAATCAAAGCAATAAATGCTAACTGCAAACTAAGTCTACATTCGTCAAACCCACCACGATGCCCACTCATACAATGAAGTAGAACATGTAGAAGATACTTGTATGGTGGACATAACCCGTTCTTGTTCAACATCAATTTATGAATGTCACTACCATACCGCAAGCGTGTGAATAAACCTTTAACCAGCGTCCTGTCAACTTCACTCGGGTTGTTATCATTATCACCAAACTAAAGTACGCGGCGAATAACCTCAACATCAATCGTAATCGGGGTTTGATTGATTGTAGCTCGAATGTATTTATCGTCCTCAACATATTCAGTTGTGTTCCAAAAATACCTGATAATACTCAGATACACTTTAGGTCTAGCAGTTATAGCATAGTGTATCACCGAGCGTCGTATGAAGGCTAACATATCCCCAAACACATCCACATTTGCCACATCTTGATTCACGTAAGCACAGATATTATGTTTCTTGTCAAAGGGTAGCAAAATAACATCGTCTTGTTGTTCTTGTAATGGTAGTTGATCTTGTGGAGGTTGTTCTGGTAGTGGTTGCTCATGTTGTCCTTGATCAGCCATTTGAACTGTATAAATATACATGATTATGAGAAAATGTGAAGATATAATCTATATTAATCATCAAAATATGTTTAATTATTTATAATTGGTGTATTCATTGTCATAAGATATGTATATTTAATTTATTTTACGCGTTTAGTCGATTGAAATACTTTATATAATTTAAAAGTGAATTTTAAATTTAATTAAATAATTAAAATGTCATTCGTTAAATATCACTCTGATTCGTTACTATTCAGTAACGAATCGAGTGATTTGCTATCAGGTAAATAAGCTAACGAAGTAGTCTTAGCGAATTACTTTTCAAAATGACGAACTAAGGATCTACTTCGTTATAATTTTAACGAATCCACATCTGATTCGTGAATTAAATTATTCGCTGAGCTAGTTCGTGTAATTCCTTAACGAATTGTACACGAAGCAGTTCCAATTCGCTAAGGATAACGATTGGTCAATTAGACTTAATCTTTGACCTGCAATGTCAAAGTCAAAATTAAGATGAACATCGATAGTCAACACTATGAACCCAGAATCAATTAGTCCATATCTATCGTTGAATCATCAGAATAATGAGCGTATTGAACTCGGAAACACACTCATAAGCTGATGGTGATGAGATTGAGACTCAAAACCCAGAGATACTGAGGTTAACTGAAGCAAACAGAAACACAGAAACTATGTAAACATAATCAACCCGGCAAACTATAATCAAACGTTGATTAAAGTCCACCAAGGGTATCGATATCACATTCCGATTACATTGAAACATTAATAATCTATATTATCACAATGGTGCATAAACAAATCAGGGTTTAAAGACTCGAAAAACCCTTAGACCACAAAACTACATAATTCATCTATCAAATCACACTCATTTTTTACGAAAATCACATCGCGATGATCGTCTATACCTTAGACACAAAGAGATATCCTTGAAATGTCGAAATGTGAAAGTCGAAATTTCAGAGAAATTTTTAATAGAGTTACTTTAGGGTGAAGGAAGAAGACGAACAGTGAAGGACTGTTCGTGTTTCTTGTCCTATATAACTTAACACGCTACCCGAGGTACACAGTGTACGAATTACGCAATTCGTTTGAATTTTAAATAACGAATTAGCTAATTCGCTATTCCAGTTCGTTGCCTTTATTGTAGCGAATGAGACATAATTCGTGTCCGTGATTCGTTAAATATGTATAACGAAGAAAGATGTTTCGTTATAGAGTGCGGTAGCGAATTAGGTGAACGAACTAGAAACCAGTCACCTAGTTCATTATCCATAAATAACGAAGTAGCTTTTAACGGATTAAAATCTTTATTTAATTTTAAATTAAATTAAATGAATTAAATAAATAAAATTTTAACATAAAAGAATTACCGAGAACCGTTTTATCCCGATAACTAAGTACCTTAAAAACCGTTTCATTTTTACGAAACATAACTTAAAAGCATTAAATAATATGTAAAGTACGAAAAATAAAATATTTTTGGTATTTTGTAAAAAATTAAAGAATGTATTTACAAAAGAATATCCGAACATTAAAAATAGACAGTTTTTTTGTGTTTTTCAATGATTTATCAAAAACAAAACATATTTTGTATTTTTGATGAGTTTGAGCAGAGAATCATATTGACCAAAATGCCCTTCCATCAGAGTTTTATATTTCTGCGATATTATGACTGGCGTTAAGTCGGTCATTGATATTGTTGTCCACTTAAATCTTATAACAAACCTTCGAGCATTTTTGTGATATGATTTATGGTTCAATTAGCGCACAGAATATCAGAAACTATCAGCCCCTAATCTCGGTTCAAGCTTAATTTGATTTTTGCCAAATCACCCCAACTTAACTTAAACCATTATAACGTTGATCAAAATATGAAATTTTTGACTATTTGAGCAATGCATCAAGTTTCCTTTACTGTGAGTGAATATGCACGAGTCCATCTGTCGGCTTACATACATTGTATCCCCTATGGTCCGTTTCTTATTGGTATTGAGACGCACACAAGGGAGGAACAATTGTATGACTAACAACGGATATTTTTATTTTTGTGATATTTTTTTTAAAGTTTTCTAATGTTTTTGGGTTTTATCTATACAAACTCAAAACACAATATTTTTGTATTTTCTAGAATTCACCCCCTAAAACCGAAAAAAAGAATGGAATTTAAACAAGAATAAAAACTGAAAATAAAGTTAATTATCCTAATTTAAGGATCTCAGCAAGGGTCTTCAATCCATTTAAACCAAGTAAAAAGTTGAAACGTGTTTTATCAAACGCTTTGGTAAATAGATCGGCTTTTTGAAATCAATGTGTACTTTCTCAAGATCAATTAATTTCTTTTCATAACAATCCCGTATAAAATGATATCGAATTTCGATATGTTTCGTTTTAGAATGTTGTACGGGATTCTTGGTGATACTAATAGCAGCAGAATTATCAATCAATATGGGAGTAGTAAGAAACTTTAAACCGTAGTCGCGAAGATGTTGTTGTATCCACAAAACCTGGGAACAGCAACTCGAGGCTGCAACATACTCAGCTTCGGCGGTTGAAGTGGAGACCGTTGTCTGCTTCTTACACTGTCAGGAAACAAGCCGGCTTCCTAAGAATTGACATCCCGCTATAGTAGACTTGAAATTGATCTTGCATCCTCCATAATCTGAGTCTGAATAAGCGGTAAGATCAAAAGTATCATCTTTGGGGTACCATAACCCGATGTCAGGATTTCCCCATAGATATTGCGGAATACGCTTGACCGATGCCAGTTGAGTCACTCGGGGACTAGCTGGGTACCTAGCACATAAACAAACAACAAACATTATGTCGGGTCTAGAACCAGTTAAATACATTAAAGTACCAATCATGGCACGATAGAGGGTCGGATCAACGGTATTCTCCAATTCATCAGGTGATAAATTGTGACCCACAGGAAGAGGAGTAGAAGGGATTTTTCCGGCAGTAATCTTGAATTGGCTCAAAACGTCGTTCACATATTTTGTCTATTGAATGAAGATTCCCTTCGTAGACTGATGAACCTGCAACCCTAAAAAGAAATTCATCTCTCCCATCGAACTCATCTCGAACTTGGTTTGCATAGATTTCTCGAAATCCTTACACAATGTATCGTTTGTAGACCCAAAGATTATATCATCAACATAGATCTGAACGATTAGAAGATCATCACCAATATTTTTATAAAATAAAGTGCAATCAACAGTTCCACGTTTGAAGTCGTTATCCATCAGATGGCCGGCGAGCATGCCATACCAAGCTCTCGGGGCTTGATGTAGACCGTATAATGCCTTGTTTAATCGGTAAACGCGGTCAGGGTAATCAGGATCTTCAAAGCCTGGAGGCTGTAAATCAAACCCTTCCGCATGAAGCTGACCATTCAGAAAAACACTTTTAACATCCATTTGATATACTTTGATATTCTTGTAAGCAGCATATGCCAGGAAGATTCGAATCGACTCTAATCTTGCAACTGGAGCATAAAACTCAGTGTAATCAATACCCTCTTACTGATGAAAACCTTGCACCACCAAACGTGCTTTGTTTCTCACAATTACTCCACGATCATCTTTTTTACACTTATATACCCACTTAGTCGGAAATGCCTTCTTGACTCTAGCAGGTTTGTCAATAAGATCCCAAACACCTAAACGTGCAAATTGTTGTAATTCTTCTTGCATAGCTTCTACCCAAGAAGGATCTTGCAGAGCCACACGAGAAGTTGTAGGCTCAACTTGAGATAGAAAACAAGTAAATTTAGCAACAGTTGCAATTTCAGATGCGTGTAAGTCAGCATGAGCACATAGAGCATTATTGTCACTTGAAGAGGCAATTTGATGTCGTGTCTGAACCCCTACATCAAGATCTCCAATAATGTTTTCTTGTGGATGATAATTATGAATTCTGAGAATAGGATTTTCAGATGCAGCAACGTTTTTAAATAAGTTAGTATAATGTTCACCCAATTCATTAGATGAAACATTATCCTCATTCACAATTGCATTATCATCAGATGAAGACGAAGCAGTATCATAATGAACAAGAGAATCATGATTAGGTTCTTCAGTTGGAGCAACAAATGGAGCTTCAACATCATTGGAACTTTCAAATATTGGAATTTCCAAATGTTCTTCAAAATAAGAACGGACTAAATCTTCATCTGGATGATCGATTGATGGAGTAAATGTATTAAATAAGCTATCGTAGTCAAACATCCAATCGGGATCTTTCCCTTGAGGAGGAGTACTGTACCGTTGACAGTCCACATGGAACCATTCCTCAACACAACCACATGTAAAATTATATACCCTTTTCTTTGGAGATGCATACCCCAAGAAATAACCTTCGATCGCTTTTTCCTCAAATTTACCCGCATCCGTCTTCAAAATTGTACAAGGACATCCAAAGGGTTCCAGGTACTTTAAGTTAGGCTTTCGATTGTTCTAGAGCTCTTAACTTGTCTTCTTGAGTCGTTTAACAGTCAAAACCCGATTAAGCGTGTAACAAGCTGTGTTCACTGCCTCATTCCAGAATTGGACAGGAAGCTTAGAATCAGCGAGCATAGTTCTTGCAGCTTCAATCTAGGTTCTATTCTTTCGTTCTGTAACACCATTTTGTTGAGGTACATAAGGTGCACCACGGTGAATTCCCTTTAGAACACAAAAGAAATCCAATATAGTGTTTTTGAATTCAGTTCCATTATCACTTCGAATTCTCCTCACCTTTTGTTTTTAAAGTGATTCGATTTTAGTGATAAGATTTTGTACCAAAACAGGCGTTTGATCTTTTGAACTCATAAACAAAACCCATGATTATCTCAAATAATCATTAGTCACGACTAGACAATACCAGTCTCCAGAAATACTCGCACGATTCATTGGATGGGTGCGATTTCTTCTTCTGTTTGCCCTTTTTACAAGCAACACAGTGATCTGATAACTTAAAATTTTTCAACGACACCCCCTCTACCAAATCGTTTGCCATTAAATAATTCATCTTTCGAACATGCATGTGACCCATTCTTCGACGCCAAAGTACGGAGTCTTTCTCGTTTGCTTTCGAGACAAAACACGTTTTGATCGATTTAGCTACTTTAGAATTCATATTCAAGACAAATATCATTTGATCATGGTGATCGCATGACAACCATATCCTCGGGAATCACGTAACCCGGTTTCAAAATAAGACACTCTATATCTGTAAATACTGTATGTATTGCTTATCACAGATTTGCGACACACTCAATAAATTATGGTCCACTTTATCACAATAGTTAACTTTCTCAAATGTAATATTCCCATTTGAAACATCACCTTCTTGTGTAATCTTACCCCCAGAATTCCCAGCAAAAGCCACATAACCTCCTTGAATATTTCTCACATTTGATAAGAGATTGAGATTTCCTGTAATATGACGAGAACATCCACTGTCCATAATCCAGTTTTCAACAAAAATGGTCTTGGATATACCCTACACACAAAAGAAAATGATTAGTTCAAAAAGGCAGCCTAGGCCTCAGTCTTGGGCACCTTTTGGTTTTCTTGAGAAAAGTTAACCTTAGTTGCATTCAATTGTTTTTCAGCAACTTGAGAATAAGTTACAGGTTTCTTAGACTTTCGTCTTAGATGCGCAGCTTGAACCACATTTGAATTAACATTTTTGCATAGTGGTTCAGTAGGAATAAACTTAGGTTTAACGGAACTACGAGTTTCATTCATATGAAAAACTTTTTGAGGATGTATGTTCGAAAACATAATATGAGTATCGTCAGCATACGACACAGGTCGTTTCAGAATCTCCTTTACCAAGGGAATCGGTTTCGAGTGATCCTTGATAAAAGGATGAAGATTCTGGTTGTTCTGTTGATTACAATTTCTCACTACATGACCTTGTTGACCGCTAAGAAAACAACTTCGCATATGAACATGATGATGTTGAGAATTTGTTTGAGCATGTGACACAGAGGATGATTGATGACTCACATTTTTAGTCATGCTTTTAGCAAAATCATCAGATAACTCAGATTTCTTTTTCAAATAAAAATCTAAGTTAGAACAATTTGAAAAACTTTTCAAAGTGTCAGTTCCGGTTGACTTTACAAATTTAACTTGTTTAGCTTGTTTTAAAACTTGCTTTGCTCTTGTCATTGGATCTGATGAAACTGATGTTTTCGCTTGAGCATATTGACGTTCAAGTTCACGAACTTTGGAAGTTTCATTGTAAAACACACTCTCAATCAGTTCAGGTTTAATGATACTAAGAGGAATGTCTTTTTCAGTGAACATAGTATCCATCCCCTTTAACTTAAAAACACGAGCAGATGACGGCTTAATTGCATTAGGATTTATAAAACGCAACAAATCCTCATCAGAAATTTTGGGTTTTTCTGGTTTCTTAGCCTTCACCGGTTTGACAAACACATCTTGCTTCATCTTAGTTGTGTGCGAACCATACACAGCCTCCTCAAATTCATGAGGTTCACACAGTATGTGATTAGAACTTGGAATGTTCTTGTTCTTGTGTATAATCTCAGGTTCAAACACATCCTCAATGATAACTTTGTCAACATTTTCAACAAAAACTTTGTTGCTTTGAACATGAGGTTTCTGAGAAACAGTCTGGGCTTTAACAGTTTCAGAATTAACATGAGGTTTACTTTGTTTAGAATTTTCTGAAATTATAGGCTTCTTAAGAATAACATCTTCTTCAGTTGGAGCAAAAGGATTAATTTTATAATCATTGTGAAATGTTGGTGGAATTTCAACAAAACCTATACCTTTCTTTGAATCCTTTGTTTTCCAGAAACTTAAATAATTTCATTCAACAAAAACGAGGAGTTTCGAAATTTACCCAATTTTTTCTTCAACTCAAGAACCACATTTTCAAGTTCGGTTATTCAAGATTTCTTGAAACTTTTGGTCATTGATTGTCATTTTCACAGATAACTCTGCTTTAAGATCATGATTGCTTATTGTCAATGCCTCAATTTTCTCTCTCGAGTTGATTTGAGAGGTCAAGGATTGCCTATAAGTATCTTTTTAAGACACAATCTCTTTTAATAGATTATCATTTTGAAGTTTTAATGAGTCTATCTTTGACTTATTATACTCACAATCAACACATGATAATTTAGAATTTGAATTACTAACCTCGCTTTGTTTGGCCATGCAAGCAGATGTAGCAGAATCACTGATATTAGCCATACAAGCAAAGCTAGTTGGAAGCTTTTCACTTTGATTATCAAATTCAGACTCAGTTTAAGCGTCAGAAGAAACTTCACTTCCACTTATATCTTGTGTGTATTCAGGAAACCCAAACATAGCTAGATTAGCTTGATTATCATTGCACAGTAGTCGTTGTGACCAATCACCTCCATCAGCTAACACTGCATGTGACCCAGAAGTAGACGATTTCTTTTTAGTATCATTGACCTGTGGTGTAGAAGAGTTTTGATTTTGACCACGAGGACCAGTATACTCCTTATTTGGCTTGTCACATTCTTTCGCAAAGTGTCCGAATTCTTGACAATTATAACACTTTACATTCAACTTGTTAAAACCCAACTTCTTATTCAGAGCAGGAAGATCTTTTCCGGTCCTTTGCATAAATCTTTTTACCTTACGAACAATCATTGACATGTTCCATTTTAAATCCATGAGTTCAAGATCATCGGGATCAATTTGATCATTAGTCTTCATCGGTTAAATCACTTGTTGCAATCTTGCTACTTACCAAATTCTCGTAAGAAGACTTAAAGGCAGACAAAAATGGAAAGTTTTGTTCAGCTTCCTTTATGTTTACATTTGTTTGAGATGAGAATTGACTTGTAGATGATGAAGTTCTCGATCCTCCAGATGAACCAGAGATACCAGAAGATCTATGATTTCCAGCTGTGTAGAAACAGGCTCGTGGATCACTATACATTGTAGTAGCATTCTCACTTGTAGCTTGAGTAAGGAAAGCAGTTAGTGGAGAAATAGTGGAACTTAGAGGCATACTACCACCATAGAAAGAAGGATCTTGACTTTCCTTAGAAGATTTCTGGCACTTAAGATCATATTCCCTAGCTTCAATCTTTTGTAAGAATTCAATAGCAGTCAAATCTTCATTCAAGAAATAGTTATTCTCCTTGAGAATCATTAAGAATGTGGAATAAGAACTTGGAAGTACACTCTTAATAGTATCAATTTTATCCCTCTCAGAGACATCTAATTTCATCTTGTCCATCTCAGTAATCAAGTGATTGAATCTCGTAGTCATTTCTTCAACCGTCTCACCTTTCAATAAATTAAAGTTTCTGAATTGAAACTTAAGCATCACCTTTTTTCTTTCAGCCGTGTTACCCATAATTCTAATTCGAATATGTTGAAACAAAGAAGCACATATTTTTATACTACCCACTTGGTGAAAAATATTCTCAGGCAAAGCCATGGTTAGAGAAGAATAAGCTTTTGTCTCGATCTCTAGTGCTTTCTTTTCTTCAACTGAATATTGAGAAATGGCTTTAGGTGTATAACCTATAATCTCATCTCCAATCATAGGTACAATATAGACTTCATCTAAGCAGTATGAATAATCAGGATGAGCTGATCCTAAATGGGCACGAAACCGAGGTTCCCACTTGGCAAAGTCACTGAACTTCATCAATCTTGGACATTTCTAATGTGAACCTATCTCGGTATCAAGTTGTAACATTTGTTGCATCAACATATTTTGAGACACTAATGCATATATACCAGCCATCTTTGACAAGTTTTAAAATTCAAGGGTGTAACGAATCAAACAACAAATAAGGTTTAACAAACTGTGAACAGTTGTAGCGAACTTTGAACAGTTGTAGCGAACAGTGAACGAATCAAATCTTAACGAAGTTAAGATTGATCTGTCAACGAATCACAATTGAGTTTAACGAATCAACCAACGAATCAGAAGATTAACGAATTAAAAATTCAGATTAACGAATTAACTAAGCAAGTCACAAGAATCAGCTTAGCGAATTAAAAGTTAATCAGTAGCGAATCACCAAGAAAAACATAGCGAAATGAGATAACAAACCAAATATAGTTGATAGCGAATCTACTATAACGAATCAGGTTGTTACAACCGTTTGAAACAAACTCTGACACCTTATGCCACGTGGAAAGGGTTGTTATGACACAAATCCCAACGTGGACACGTGTCACATGAATCAATTTATCCAATTGACGAATCAAATAACACGAATTAACAACTCACACGAACTGGCTAACGAATTACTTGAAATGGATAACGAATTAACAAATTTGATGAACGAATCAATGTTAACAGGATAGCGAATCAATAGAACGAATCATATTCATCATGAATCTTAACCAAATCACACAAATAACCTATCAATCAACTCGCAGACCAATTGCGAATCCAATACACAAAACCTCTTAACCAATTAACCCCGAAAACTAACTCAATTATCCTAGAATATCATCTCTGTTTCGTCCATAACCAAACCAATATCAAAACACTCTAAAACCAATCCAAACCTCAATTCCAACTCGTAAACCCGTACCAATACCTTAACCAAACATGAATTCAATCCAAACCGTCCATAACTCAATTTATTCAACTGTAAATTGATTCAAATTCACTAAAAACTGAAACCTAACAAAATCAATCACCAAACCAAGTGTAATTGAGCACCAACAGCTCTGATACCACTTATTGGAACCCGTACCAATTCGTATCAATCTAATAACTATAACAAGAATAGATCTCAGATCTGCGGATAATCGATTAATACGTTTATATAGATCTAGCTCATAATTACCTTAGATTAAGTGTTGTATGTGTTTATATATTATTAGTAGTTTGTATAATGTTAGGTTGAAGATCGAGAGAGCGATTGGACTGGGATTCGATATTTAAACTCTCAAAACTTAAATTAACAGTGAACAGTGTTCACTATATATAGAAGATAGGTCTGGTTCGCTAACATCCCCTAGCGAACCAGACACTACTTCGTTATATACATTAAATAGACGAAACACCCCTTGATTCGCTAGCATCCCCTAACGAATCAGGAGGGAATACACTTAATGTCTTAGTTCGCTAACATCCCCTAGCGAACTAGACTTTAAACCTAACGAACTAGATAATAATTTAACTAATTATTACATTAAATAATAAAAAAAACATTAATGATAATTACAAAGACTCAAGACGCAAAACCGTGCACTAACAAAACTTTGCTAATTCCTTTTAGCCTAAACAAATGTCCAGTTGAAGAATCTGAAATTGGAGGATTGACAAAACGCAGCAAATCCTTATCCAATATCTTTGGTTTTTCAGATTTTTTTGCTTTAAACTTAACTTGTTTCTCCTTTTTCACTTGAGTTGTATTTGAATCATACACAGCTTCCTCAAATTCATGAAGTTCTCATATAATGTGATTCGAATGTGGAATGTCCTGATTTTTGTGTACAACTTCCTGTTCAAATACATCCTTAACGATTACTTTTTCAACATTATTTTCAACAAAGACCTTTTTGCATTGAATATGAGATTTTTGTGATGAAGATTGAACATTCACATTATCATTTTTAGCAATTTTAGATTTTGTTTCAACAACCGGTTCATTAACAGATTTTAATTGCATGTTTAAATGACTGTAACTCGTTGTTAATATTGTGTTTGGAAGTGATTATTGACTCTATGATGTAGTAGGTCGAGTCTAGTTTTTATTAATTTTTATTGACTGTTGTGCAAGTCTGATTCGGGAAGCCTGCTGGTAGGCTGTTTTGTAATTAGTGTATCTCATACACGACAATACCAATTGAGTTGATTCTACTTCTGAAAGTTAATAATTTGAGTTAGGAATCTGAGCCAATTGGCCTTGCATTAATTGGATTTGCCATGTAACGGGAATAACAAATAACGTTCTGTTGTGCATGTTAATGACTGTTGTGTGTTTACTGTGTTGTTTTGATCATTATGAGAAAACCGAATGTGATAAAAATATAATATAAACATTTTTAGAAACCTATTTTTTCGAGTTAAAATTTGCCTTGATAAATTAGCTGCTGAATTATATGAGTTAACATGCAAAGTGAATTGTTGATCGATGTTTGCTATGTGTTTGACTTATTTGCCCATGTGGGATATAGTTTACAAGTAATGTACAATGTAAACAATTAACACTTAATACTTATTCACACATGTAACTAATCACCAACGTGTTTGTCGAGTCGCACTTGCTTCACAAAGTAACACAAACGCATCTCATGCATATGTTTTATGTGTCGAGTCTAGGGACTCACTCGCAGTTCATATACTTAGAAATATCATTTTTGTTTTTAGAGAACTAGTGAGGTTTCTGTGACGCACGCTTTTCTCGGATCTTTTTGTTAACTTCGCAAACAATGAGTTTCACGACCCATTTTTCTCTTTTTAACGTTTTTATTAGGGGAGATAACATACTCCAACGATTTAGATTTTATTACTTTTATATATCACTTGTAAGGCTAAGTGGAAACAAACCAACTAAAGTCCTTCTGAACATCGAACCAGTTAATATTTGGATAATAGCGAGTTACCTTTGAGTAGTACTACTGGGTTTGACAAACCCCACCCAACTCTAAACTCGACTGTAGGTTGAGTGGGTGTAATTTTGGCTAACACATTACCATGGTAGTGGTTGACATGGTGGCAAGACAATCGTTAAACAGTCATCTTCGGTGTTGAACACTTAGTAATACATGCTTGATAGGTTAGCTACCTATTGATATAGAATTGACTTAACACTATCTGGTAACACTAAAACGCAACGCTTAATTTATGTAAACCTATGAACTCACCAACCCTGTGTTGACACTTTTAATATGTTTATCTCAGGTAGCCGAGGTGGACGAGCGGTATAGGACATGCATCCACTAAACACTTATGCTTTAAACTTCTTTAAAAGTTTTATCATGAAAACCGTGTTTTAAGTCGCCCTGTGTAGCGCAACTATTTGCTTTACAATTTAAGTTTCCGCATTTATACTTAAGACTTGATGTCTTGGTTGTTTTTAAAACTTTAATTGTGGTGTTTGATACAACTAATGATTCAGATCCTGTATGTTCACACCCTCTGACGGTAAACTTCCGTAAACATCCTTAACGAATGGGTGTTACATTAAAAGAACTGGCTAATTCGTTAAACATCCTTAACGAATTAGCCTTACATTAACGAACTAACTATTAAAGATAAATACATTTCTTTATAATAATAATAAATTACAATATGATAAATACAAAGACTCGAGACGCCAAAACCGTGCACTAACACACCAAAAGTTCGTGAAAAAGATTAGAAAGTGGGGTCATGAAACTCACATTATCGTAGTTCGAACTGGTAATACGTATTAGTAACTAGCGGGTCTCGATTATAGCTTGAACCCTATAATTGGTATTGTACTGTTAACTCTAGTACTGCTGGGATGAGAAAATGCTCAAAGGAAGATTGGAATCTTCTCAACCTCTCAAGAATAGCCTAAGTACGGACTGCGAGCACAATTAGACCTCCGAGCAAGGTTTTTACATAACCGAGCAAGGTATTTCGCCTTTCGGGAAAGGTTATCTTCTTGAAGTCATCTTAAGTGATAATCCGAGTAGGGTTCACTTCATCTAGCAAAGGTGTTCTTCAAGTCAAGCATGGTTTGCTTACTAGCAAACTCTTGACTAAACCAAGCAAATGAAGCCAAGTACTTTGGAATATCTAGCAAGGTTTGATTAATTAACAGTAGTCCAAGCATGCCTGAAGAAAATTGATCAAGAATTATTCCAAGGACTATCTCTAGCAAGGTTCAACTCCTAACAAGCTACAATGCTACCAGCACAAGTCAAACACCAGAACACTTCAGTTAGCTTAATAAGTTATCCATTAACAAAGAGTTGAAGGGATTCATGAAGAACAGTTTGCTCGTAGGACCATATCGAGCAAAGTTTGCTTTGGTCAAGAAGATTGAAGTCTGGTAGGTGAATATTTTCTAAGGAAAATATTCTAAGTAAAGTCTACCCGGAGAACTGTTCCCCAGCACACTTTGGTTACCAGGTCTGCCCAAAGAAGTCAAAAGCTTCAAAGCTTACTCGAAGACCTGTTTTACACTTAGAATCTTTTGTAATATGTTTTCTGATTATGTATCAATCATTAGGGTTTCTAGAAGGAATGACAGCTGTCAGGAGGCAGGCCTATAAATAGAATAATCAAGGGCACGCCTTCGAGGCACAACACACAACATACACTCAACATAACCTGAAATATTCCTTACATTGAGTGTGACGGCTGATCTTGCACGGACACACATTCCTTGCATAAACCCTAATCGATTTTCATTTGCATGAATCTTTCTATAAATGGAAATCTTTTGAGTTAATGTTTGTGAGTTTTACCTTAGCATTTTTGTGCAATAGATAGTGTGTTAGTGATTCCGCCGTTAACATACTATTGTTCTTACCTTATATAGTAGGTCGTTAACCTTCTTGTCAACACTTTAATGGTGTGGGTTACGACATATCTGTGAGTGATATATCTATTGAGAGGGACCAACAAGTGGTATCGGAGCTTTTTGCTGCTATTAAGGTCAAGAACTGTTGCAGAACTGAAGAAGAAGAATGACGTACGCAGGATACTGTTTCATTGAAATCTGACGTCAGCAACTCTGTTCTTCCAAATCTATAGTATTTGGGGGTTTTCATTCTCTCATATGAATTAAAGTTTTAATTTTTACTCTAGATCTTGCTCCAATCTGATCAGAATCATCAGATCTAAAGATTTTGTTTATAGATCTGAGTAATTTTTAAAGAAAATTTTTAAAATTTGTTTAAGTATATCAACTATTTGTCCGTGTTTTACAAAATCTTTCTAAAAAACATAAAAATTTCAGGTTACGACGAGCAAGAGGTCTCAACTAACAATATTCCAAGGTTATATGGATAGGAAAACTACATAAAGTGGAAAGTTCTCTTTGAAAGTTGCAGTTTGCTATAATGATGTTAACATGTGGAATTCCATCAAGAATGGACCATATACACCTGATGGAACAAATGCCAACTAAGCTGTTGAAGTGAGAATGACGAAGATGGATGACAGAGCACTTGCTATGTTAAAATTGGGGTTGATATGGGAAATTCTGACTAAGGTGGCTCACCATGCCACTGCGAAAGCCATGTATGATGCAATTCTGGAGATGTTTGAATGAAATTTTGAATTAAAGAAAATTAAGAATGAGAGACTTAAGCAGCAGCTTGACATGTTCAAATACAAGGATGGTGAGAGGCTGAAGTTGGCTTTGGAGAGATACCTTGCCATAGTCAATGAGATAAGGACAATCGACTATGTGGTCACTAATTTGGACTTGACCATAAAGTTACTGTCATCTTTGTCAAAAGAATGGTACACAACAGGAAAGTTCATCAGACAAAAACCAAATTATAAAGAACCGAAGCTTGATGAGGTGGTTTGCTTTCTCCAAGCAGCTGAAATTGAAATGATAGAGAATGAGATGATTAAAGACGTCAAGCCTTGTTTCCAAGTGCTAAATGCGCTCATTGCTCCTATGGGAAACATGTATGTGAAAAACCAACAACAAATCCCAATTATTGAAGAACCAAATGAACATGGTGCTGATACACCAAAAGGTTTTGTTGGTGGTAGCTCAAGTAGTCAAGGAAGGTTAAATATCAAACTCATTGATGATAATGATTCTACCTCTATGGCTAGTGGACATTTGCCTTATGTTGGTAGAAATGGTGGTCAAGGAAGTGAATGTCAAGACTTGTTTTCTATGTTCACGGATTCCAATAATGCTTTTGTAGCCAAGAAGATGATCCACACTAGTGTCATTCAAGATGATTTAGAACAGATTGATGCTGATGATCATGAAGATATAGACCTGAAGTGGCAGGCTGCAATGTTGTCTCTTAGAAGTAAGAGGCTCTTCAATAGGACTGGGAGGTCTCTTATATCAGGCCCAAATGAAAGAATTGGCTTTGACAAGTCTAAAGCAATATGCTATAACTATCAACAGCCAGGACACATTGCAAGAGAATGCAATCAACCAAGAAACTTCCAAGTCAACCAATATCAGAATCAACAACCAAGAAACCAATACCAAAGTCAGCATGGCTAGCCAAGAAACTACAACAACAACTACCAGAATAATCCCGACTTTAACAACAACTAGAAGCAGCCACAACAGAACAATTAGCAAGTTATACCTCAGAATCAGAACTACAAGAAAAACAACAACTAAAATCCTCCAAATGCTCCTAACAAGACCAATAGACACAATCAGAACCAGCCTAGAAACCAAGGAAATGTGGCACTTGCTGCTCAATAAGATGGTGGTTTTGATTGGAGTGATCATGATGATGACATAAGTAAAGCTAATGTTGCATTTATGGCAAAAGTTGAAAATGAATCTGGATCATCTTCTTCACATGTACACTCACACTCAAAATCTGAATTACATGAAACCATTGAATCCTTGAATGTTAAAATTGGAAATCTTGATAGTGAATGCTTCAGAAAACTAAGTATGTTGAATGTGTATGAACCAAGTGAGGTTACTTATGAAGAGAGGATTCAAAGCCTTGAACAAGATTGTATGGACAAATACAGAATTCAGTCAAGGTATGTAACTGAAATTGAAGGATTAAAGAAGATGGTGGTAGAAGAGAAGTTGAAGTACACAACACTCCAAGTTAAAAATGAATTTCTAAAAATCTTGTATCAATTGGAAACATTTGTGAAAATGTGAGCAAAATAAAAGAACAAGATAAATACAAAGTTGTACCCCCCCCCCCCCCCCTTCAACAACAACTACTCTTTGAAAGTTGATAAAGAGAAGTGGGAAGCATATCTCAAACAGTTCAGAGATGTTTTTCAAGACAAACATGAATTCATTGACAATTACAAGATGATAGAAGTGAGTGACGATGGAGAGTTTGTTGTCGAGGAAGATGTGAAGGAGGAAAAGTCAGTAGTTATTCAAGTGACAAAAAATGATTTTGATGAAGAATGTATGAATGCAGACGATCTGAGTGATACCAGTGATGAATACTCAAGTGAAGATGAAACCAAGAGCAAAAGAAATGGAAAGCCAAGTTCCATTGACAAACTACCTTTATTACCACCTCTCACACCAAAGATGAAGAAACATAATGAACAAATGAGAAGGGCACATGTGTCATTTGACAATGTGAGGGTTCAAAGAAGTCAAAGGTAACCTACAATCCAGTGAAATCACCAAGTAGAAATGTTCTAAGGAAGATAAGTGCAAAACAACAAGACAAAGGCCAATGAAATTGTTTTAAGTCACAACTTCATTCCTGTATACCATGTTTTCTCAAGTCAAGAGTTATTTGACATTGATGAAGTTGAAACTACGGAAGAGTACGAGAGAAGACAGTCAAGGCATAAAGGAACTCTGGATGATGAGCCAATGAGATTGGAAAAGATCAAATTTGTTAAAGGTAATGAGGAGATGCATAACATTAAAATTGAAGAATTTGGGCCGTTCTCCATTTATTTTGATGGTCTCAAAACTAAGAAAACTCTTGGCATTGAACCACCTAGACCAAGTGAGAGATTCAAGAAGGGAAATGCTCATGAAAGTTTCAAAGGAAAAGTATGGTGTAAAAAGTGTGATGACTATGGTCACCATACTAACTCTTGCCATGATAGATTTACTTTCAAACCCTTTCATGTTCCCAATGGAACCAAGTTGGGACTAGATTTTAGTCTATATAAAAAGAAGTATGCTGAATACTTGGGAAAAGGGAAGAATGGTGAGGAAGTGGAAGTAAAAGGTGAAGATCCAAAGGTTGTAAAGAATGAGAAAGAAACTGTGACAGTTGATGAGAAGCTGAAAAGAAATTCTATGAATCAAGTAAAAAGAAACAGCTAACTCAACAAACCTGATGTGGTAATGAAAAGGAATACACAACCAATTAGGATTGTTGCAAAGAATGACACCAAGTCAGTGAAGTCTGATGACTCTGAAAATTCACCAAGAGATGAAATGAAAAGTAAAAAGGGTGGATTCTCAGGAAAGTGTTAGTGCACGGTTTTGCGTCTTGAGTCTTTGTAATTATCGTTAACGTATTTGTTTTATGTTTAATGTAATAAACAATTAAGTTATTCTCTAGTTCGTTATATGTAATGTCTAGTTCGCTAAGGTTGTTTAGGGAACTAAGACTTAAGTTTATTCCCTCCTGATTCGTTAGGGGATGTTAACGAATCGGGGGGTGATTCGTCAAGCTATTTAAGTTATTTATGTATGTAACGAAGTAGTTGTCTTGTTCGCTAGGGAATGTTAGCGAACCAGACCTATCTTCTATTTATAGTGAACTCTGTTCACGTTTAATTAAAGTTTTGGGAGATAGTTAACGAAACTCTGTCCAATCTCTCTCTCGATCTTCATCTTAATATTATACAACTACTAATACATATACTGATAATACATAAACACATTTAACACTAAATCAAACGTAATCATGAGCTAGATCTATATTTATGTATTAATCGAATTAACACAGATCCGAGATCTGTTATAGTTATTGGATTGATTCTACGGGTTCCAACAAGTGGTATCAGAGCTTTCGGGGCTCAATTACACTTGATTTGGTGTTTATTTAGAGTATTGGACGTTTAATTAGTTTTGGATATCGATAGTGTTCTGTTTGAGTGATTTTGGATCAATTTGAGATGGATTGATTGAATTATGGTAGGTTTGGATTAGATTTGAGTTGGTTAAGGTATTGGAAGGGTATTGTGAGTTGTAATTGAGTTTTAATTTGGTTTTGGATTGAATCGATATTGATTTCGGTGTTAACCGAAACAGAGTTTGTGTTTTGGTATTATTGAACTGGTAATCCACTGGTTACAAGTTTAGGTGTATTGGATTCGCGATCGAGTTACGAGTCTTTTGGTAGGTTATTTGTGCGTTTTGGTTAAGATTTGAGATTGTATTACGGATTT
The DNA here is from genome assembly GCF_021521415.1 of Bidens hawaiensis. Taxonomy (NCBI): domain Eukaryota; kingdom Viridiplantae; phylum Streptophyta; class Magnoliopsida; order Asterales; family Asteraceae; genus Bidens; species Bidens hawaiensis. The sequence goes on along the minus strand of NW_027495203.1, from coordinate 62,485 downwards.
TTAGTTTCTAGGTTTCTGGGTTTCGTGTTCTTCATTTCCAAAAATTTTGGAAATCTTCTTTGAAGATTTGAAGATTTGAAGATGAACATGATTCGTTATCATCTTTATGTTGATTCATTATCTTGTTTACTTTGATTCGTTCATTAATTTAGTCGATTTGTTATAAATTTCAAGTAGTTCGTTAACCAGTTCGCATCAACATCTGATTCGTGTTCAACAGATTCGTGTGACGCGTGTCTACCTTGGGATTTGGGTCATAACAACCTTTGCCAAGTGGCATAAGGTGTCAGAGTTTGTTACAAACCGTTGTAACAACCTGATTCGCTATAGTTGATTCGCTATCAACCGTAGCTGGTTCGTTATCTATTTCGCTAAGTCTTTCTTTGCGATTCGTTATTGAATACTTTCTAATTCGTCGGGATTCTTCTTATCAATTCGCTAGCTGATTCGTTAGTCAATTCGTTAATTTGACTTATTGTTGAATCTGATTCGTTGACTTTCTGATTCATTGGGTTGATTCGTTAAAATCAATCTTGATTCGCTATCTGATCAATCCTAGCTTCGTTAAGATTTGATTCGGTAATCTACTGTTCACAGTTCGCTACAACTGTTTACAGTTCTTTAAATTCACTATTCTTTAACCTTATTCTTTATTTGATTCGTTACACCTTTAAATTTTTGAAACTTGTCAAAAATGGTTGGTATGTATGCTTTAGCTTCTCAAAACATGTTGATGCAACAAATGTTGCAACTTGATACCGAGATAGGTTCACATTCTAAATGTCTAATATTGATGAAGTTCAGTGACTTTGCAAAATGGGAACCTAGGTTTCGTGCTCATCTAGGATCAGTTCATCCTAACTGCTTATATTTTTTAGTTAAAGTTTATAATGTTCCTATGATTGGAGATGAGACTATCGGATTCAGACCTAAAGCTATATCTCAATACTCACAAGAAGAGAAGAATGCACTAGAGATAGAGACAAAATCATACTCTACTCTAACCATGGCTTTACTTGAAAATATATTTCACCAAGTGGGTAGTATTAAAATTTGTGCCTCTTTGTTTCAACATATTTGAATGAGAAGTATGGGAAACACGGCTGAAAGAAAAAAGGTGATGCTTAAGTTTCAATTCAGAAACTTTAATTTACTCAAAGGTGAAACGGTTGAAGAGATGACAATGAGATTCAATCACTTGATTGCAGAAATGGATAAAATGAAGCTGGAAATTTCTGAGATTGACAAGATTGATACTATTAAGAGTGCATTACCAAGTTCGTATTCTACTTTTCTAATGGTATTAAAAGAAAACAGTTATTTCAATGAAGACTTGACTGCAAGTGAGTTTTTACAAAAGATTGAAGCTCGTGAGTATGATCTCAAGTGTCAAAAGTCATCAAAGGAAAGTCAAAATCCTGCTTTCTATGGTGGTAGCATGCCTATAAGTTCAACAATTTCACCGATCACTGCTTTTCTGACACAGAACTCAAGAGAAAATGAAACAACAATTTATAGTGATCCTAGAGCATGTTTTTATACAGCTGGTAACTCCGGATCACCAAATGTGTCTGCTGGTTCAGGAAGTTCATCCACTGCAAGTCAGTTTGTTCCACCTCTGTTGAGTCAAACAATTAACCAAAGGGGGAGATTGTTCAGTCTATGATTTGTCCAAAATGAAATACATGGAATATTGGAATCTTCTCAACCTCCTCAGAATTCGCTAAGTATGGATCCGGGCACACCTTAGACCTCCGAACAAGCTTTTACTTAGCCGGGTACGATATTTTGTCTATAGGGCAAGGTTATCTTCAAGTAGTCTTCTTTAGTGGATATCCGAGCAGGGTTTGCAAATTAGTGTATTACCGGGCAAGGTTCACTAGTTTAAGTAAATCCGGGCAAGGTTCACTTTATTAAGTAAGTCTGTTATTCATAGCCAAGTAAAGTTCACTCCCGAGTAAGATTTTGGCTAACCAAGTCCATGAAGCCAAGTGATTGGAAGACCGGCAAGGTATTCATTAATAATAGTGGTCCGAACATGATTGATGATTGAAATGAATATCATTAAGTAATATCGAGCAAGGTTCAACTCAAGCAAAGGAACAGTACTCTCGAGTACACTTTCTAATATGTTATGTTATAGCAAGGAGTTGAAATGGACCATTGAAGAACAAGGTTGCTCGTAAGGGTTTGTCGGGCAAAGTCTGGCAAATTCAAGAAGACTGAAGTCTACCCGGTGAGTATTTTACTTGGTAAAATACTCTTCAAGTAAAGTCTACCTGGAAACTGATCCCGGGCACACTTCTATGTTACCAAGTCCTGAAGGATGGCAGAGTACACAGCGTACTCGGAAAATGAAGATTGATGCAAAGCCTACCCGGAAGACCTGTTTTACACTTAGATTATTTTGAATATGTAATTTGATTATGTACGTAATATTTAGGGTTTCTAGAAGGAATGACAGTGTCCAAGGGTGTCAGGCCTATAAAAGGAATAATTAGGGCACACCCGAGGACACACACACATACACACAGACAGAGACACAACACGAAAAAATAGGCGGCTGAATACGATAATATTTATTGAGTTACTGTCGTTTTCCTAAAAGAAACCCTAAATCGATTATCCACTTTGTATGATGAAAAATATATAAATGGAAATCTTTTGAGTGAATCTTGTTTGTGTAATCTACCTCTGATTATTAATTGCAACTATCATGTTTGTTATTGATTCCGCCTTTATAAAACAGTAATCTTTCTAAATATAGCAACCCGTCATTAACTTCCTTGTGGACACATCAATCTGTGTGAGTTATGACATGATTAAGTAAGATCCAGCTGAAATCGGAGACCTGACAACCTCCAAATGTTAACCTGAAAGAAGCTGAACAAAATTTTTCCTTCTTATCAGCTTTTATGACTTCTTATGAAAACTTGGTGAGTAGCAAAATTGCCACTAGTGATCTGACCGATGAAGACTATGATCAGATTGATCCAGACGACTTAGAAATCATGGATTTAAAGTGGAACATGGCAATGATTGTTCGTAAGGTGAAAAGGTTCATGCAAAGAACCGGAAAAGATCTTCCTGCCCTAAGCAAGAAGTTGGGATTTGACAAATTGAAGGTGAAATGTTATAATTGTCAAGAATTCGGACATTTTGCAAAAGAATGTGACAAAACGAAAAAGGAGTATAATGGTCCTCGTGATCAAAGTTCAAACTCTTCAACACCACGAGGTAATGATGCTGAGAAGAAACCATCAAGTTCTGGGTCACAAGCAATGTTAGCTACTGGAGATGATTGGTCACAACGACTACTGTGCAACGATACTGTTGAGTCAAACAATTGACCTAAGGGGGAGATTATTGAGTTAAAGATTTGACCAAAATGAAGTACACGGAAGATTGGAATCTTCTCAACTTCCACAGAATTCGCTTAGTATGGATCCTGGTACACCTTAGACTTCCGAGCAAGCTTTTACTTAGCCAGGAACGATATTTTGTCTATCGGGCAAGGTTTACTTCAAGTAGTCTGTAACGCCCTGGAATTTGACTGGTAAACTAAAATCAAGAAATCATCGGAAACTATACACTTTGGGTTCTGGACGATAAGTTCGGAATCCATATCATTGGAAAATCTGTTTATTTCAGCTAAAAATGTTTATTTCATAAAAAAAAGAACTTTTATGTTTGAAAAATATTAATTTTGTGTTTTCGAAAAATAAAAGGTTTTTATTTAAAAAGATTTCAAGCGATTACTTGAAAAATGATTTTTATAAAATTTTTACTGAAAAGTTCTAGCTCGTTAAAACTTATGAACTCAGCTAGCCTTGACCCGTAGGTAACCGAAACCCGAACCCGATAGAACCGAGTATATAAGCGTAGTGCAAGAACAAACTCCACCATTTTCTTTCATCTCTTCCATACCCACACCCAAACACCCCAATTCTAGAGAGAGAGTAGTGAGAGAAAGTTGTTCAATCCAAAATTCGAGTTCACCAATCTGTTTATTGTTGTTTTTGGTAAGATCTTCTTGAAAATCATACGTTTTTATCATCAAATCCGGCCCCGAATCGAGCAAAAACCCCAACTTATGTTTCAAGTGTGTTCTTGGTCAAAAATCGTCATTTTTGGCGTCAAAAAGCATACTTTTGTTGTTATAAACGTTAGGAATCAATAGCCCTATGGATTCCGAGCATTTCCATGTATAAAACATTGATTTTGGGCGAAAAATCATGAAAATCGTCAAAATCCCGTAGGTTTCTCCGTCATCCGGCTTGAAGGAGTCGAATAGACCCCTATTCGGTCGAACCATCTCCTATTCGGTCGAACAAGAGACCATTCGGTCGAACCAGTGGGCAAACGAACAGACTAACCGAATCAGAATACACATTCGACCGAATACGATTGTATTCGACCGAATGTACATCCTACTCGACCGAACGAGTCCTCAATCGACTGAACGTGTTCTTCCCAGCCCCTTTGACCGAACCAGTACCATATTCGACCGAACAAGTAGCTGATTCGATCGAACCTGCCCTTATTCGACCGAATGTGCCAGAATCAGCTTGTTTTCAACTTTAAATCTTGGTTTTTGCTCGAGGTCGCGTAGGCTTATACTCTTAGACTTAAAGCGTGTTGTTAACCTATTATGTCCTTGTCTAGACTTAGAGGATCGACGTTTGGCAGCACTCGACCACCCTAGCAACCATACTTAGCCAAGAAGGTGAGTTCATAGCCCCCTTTTTCTTTTAAGCTTTTCAAATCATTGGGGTGGAAACATGGTAACTGTACACGTTTTGACAAAACTTATTTATTCAAACATTCTTTATCATAGACATTCTTGGCAAATCTTTTGCAAACAATGAACATTGGGGAAACAAGTAATCATGGCAGGTTACTCATACCTTAACTTTCTCGGCAGTTGTGTATGTCTAATCAGTTATTCAGGAGTAAACATGGAAATCATTGATCGCTTAGGGAACATTGGACGTTTGGAAATCAAAGTCATGTGCCCGTTATACATTATCATGAAAACACATCATTCATTGGACAGTCTAGTGGTCGTGTGAACATAGGCAGTATAGGTCACACTAGTGCATATGTTTGGTCTCCAAGTGGTCGATTGGTAGACAGGCCGTCACTAGATGTGGGATTCTAAAGTGTTCGATTTAGAATACACGTGACCTATGGGGTTCTTAAGTGTTCGATTAAGAATCCGAAGGATTTCCTAAGTGATCGATTAGGAATCCAAGAGATACTAAAGTGGACGCTTTAGAATTCTCTCATGGTATCCAAAGTGATCGATTTGGGTTACCATCATGGAAATCAAGTAGCATCGTGTGGTCTTGTGTGGGTTGATGTCAGGTCTCGTGTGATCATTATGCATTAACATCATTATCATCAAGACATGGTTACATATGATTCTTTGGTATCTTTATACATATATCCTTGCTATCATTACACCTGTATGCATGGGAACAATACTTGGGATCATTATACATAACTCTTGCAGTCTTGGTTGAGTTGATAAGCATACCCAAGCATAGTAGGATATGTTGTAGGAGTGATGGGTTAGCCGATGGTACACCCTATACATAAACCCCTACAACTTAGTCTAGTATGCTTGTGTAGGGCTTATCACTACATTATTAGTTGACCTATCTTTATACCTTGGATTTACAAATATAAACAAGCTTAGCAGGGTAGGTTGTAGGAGTGGTGGGTTAGCCGCTGGTACACCCTATATATAAACTCCTACAACCTAGTCTGGTACGCTTGTCTTGTCTTACAAACCTTTTCAAAACCGGGCTTTATACCCAAGCATGGTAGGATAAGTTGTAGGAGTGGTGGGTTAGCCGATGGTACACCCTATATATAAACCCCTACAACTTAGTCTAGTATGCTTGTGTATAATCCCTTTTTCCTTAAACCTATGAATTCACTCATCTACTTTATGTAGTTGACGTTTTTGTTACATGTTTTCAGGAAATGAAGCAGGAAGTAGCAAATAGCTGATAGAGGCCTTAGATGGAAGACATTTAGGATTGATGTTAGCATTATCCGTTGTAATGGAACGAATTTGCTACCTGTTGAATTGTTGAAATGTTGACATGTTTTAAGTTTATGCATTTAGACTTTTAAATCTATTGTGCTCAATCAATCACGACCCCGTCGCCACGCCTCGGTTTTTCCGCCAATTACGACCGGGGTGTGACATAGTCTTCTTTAGTGGATATCCGAGCAAGGTTTGCAAATTAGTGCATTGTCGGGCAAGGTTCACTAGTTTATGTAAATCCTAGCAAGGTTCACTTTATTAAGCAAGTCTGTTCTTCATAGCCAAGTAAGGTTCTCTCCCGAGTAAGCTTTTGGCTAACCAAGTCCATGAGGCCAAGTGATTGGAAGACCGGGCAAGGTATTCTTTAATAATTATGGTCCGAGCAAGCTTGATGTATAAATGGAATATCTCTATGTAACATCGGGCAAGGTTCAACTCAAGCAAGGAACACTACTTCCGAGTACACTTTGCTAATAAGTTATTGTATAGCAAGGAAATGAATGGACCATCGAAGAACAAGGTTGCTCGTAAGGGTTTGTCGGGCTAAGTCTGACAAAGTCAAGAAGACTGAAGTCTACCCGGTGAGTATTTTACTTGGTAAAATACTCTTCAAGTAGAGTCTACCCGAAAACTGATCTCGAGCACACTTCTATGTTACCAAGTCTAAGGTAGGCAGAGCACATAGTCTACTCGGAGAAGTTTACTTATCTAGAGCCTACCCGGAAAACTTGTTTTACACTTAGAATATTTTCTGATTATGTAATTTGAATATGTATGTACGTTTGGGGTTTTTAGAAGGAATGACAGCTGTCCTAGGTTGGCAGGCCTATAAATAGAATATTTTTGGGCACGCTGCCAGGGGGCCTAAGAACAGACACTCACACAACACACGGAAAAAGGCATTTATTAAGAAAGAATATTGTGTGTGGCGGCTGTCTTAGTACGGATAAACATTCAAGAAACCCTAAATTGATTATCCACTATGTATGATTGATATTATATAAATGGAAATCTTATGAGTGAATCTTGTTTGTGTTATCTATCATTGAATACTTATTAAGCAACCGTATGTTTGTTATTGATTCCGCCTTTAACAAACGGATATCTTTCTAAATATAGCAACCCGTCATTAACTCCCTTGTCAACACATCTATCTGTGTGAGTTATGACATGATTAAGTAAGATCCGGCTGAAATCGAAGGACTTGACAAGTGGTATCAGTGTTGATTACTGCTATTTTAGAAAGATTGTTGCTGATTGAAGATTTGAAGAAGAATGATGTAAACAGACCACTGTTCCATTGATTTGTGACGTCAACAGCTTGTTCTTCATTTTTCTTCCAGATCTACAATCATTTGGTGTTTTCTCTTCCTTGTTTTATTTAAAGTTTTTAATCTTTATATTTATATCTTGTTCTTATCGAATCAGACACCTCAGATCTGAACAATCGAGTATCAGATCTGAATACTTTTTTTAAAACTCTGTTTTTATTAAGAAATTACTTTTGTTTACACAAAAGTGTCTGGTTACGAGGAACAAGAGGTGTCTACTAACAAGATTCCTAGATTTTATGGACAGGAAAATTTCACAAAATGGAAGGTTTTATTTGAAGCAGCCGTTTGCTACAATGATGTTGATATGTGGAACTCTATCAAGAATGGTCCACAAGTAGAAGTTGCAGAAGGTGCAAATGAAGCTGCAATTGCTGCTGTAAGAGAAAGAATGAGAAAGGTTGATGACAAGATTTTAGCTATGTTGAAGCTAGGTCTGTCTTGGGAAATGCTCACCAAGATTGCATATCATCCCAATGCTAAGGCAATGTATTATGCAATACTTGAAATGTTTGAGGGAAATGTTGAACTCAAGAACATCAAGAAGCAGAGACTGAAGCAGCAGTTAGAAAGATTTAGTATAAAGAAGGAGAAAGGTTGAAAACAATTCTAGAGGGGTTTCTGGGAATTGTGAATGAGCTCAGAACCACATACTATGTCATGACTGATTTTGATCTCAACACCAAGCTGCTGAACTCTATGCCAATGGAATGGTATACTGCCTACAAGTTCATTCTTACAAAGCACAACTTCAATGAGCTAAAAGTAGATGATGTAGTGTGTTTTCTTCAAGCTGCAGAAATAGAGATGATAGAGAATGAAATGATTAAGGAGGAAAGACCCTGCTTCAATGTTTCAAATGCATTGATTTCACCTATGGGTAATTTGACTACCAAGAATCAACAGCAGATTCCTATCATCGAAGAACCTGTTGAACACAATTCTGATACTCCAAAATCATTTGTTGGTGTTAGTACAAGTAATCAAGGAAATCAGCAAAGATTCAATGTGCAGCTGATTGATGACACTGATTCTGCCTCTATGTCAAGTGGGAATGTTCCTCACACTGGTGGTGGACATGGTCAAAGCAGTGATACAAAGGCTTTGCTTTCAATTTTCACTGAGTCATATAATGCATTTGTTGCAAAGAATTTAATCCACACAATTGTAGTGCAAGATGATCTTGAGCAGATAGATGCTGATGATTTGGAAGACATGGATTTGAAGTGGCAAGCTGCCATGTTAGCATTGAGAAGTAAGAGGTTGTATAATAGAACTGGTAGATCTCTGGTTTCTGGTCCTAATGAAAGGATTGGATTTGACAAGTCAAAGGCAATCTACTACAATTGCCAACAGGCAGGACATTTTGCAAGAGAATGCAACCTGCCAAGGAACTATCAGTTGAATCAATTCCAGAATCAACAACCAAGAGGTCAGCAGCAATACCAACAAAATCAGCAAAGAAATAACAACCAAAACTTCAACAACAACTTCAATCCCAACAACCACTTCAATCCCAACAACAACTACAATCCCAACTTCAACAACATTCAACCTCAAATGAATAATCTTAATCAAAGTATGCAACAGAATCAAGGTTTTCAAATGAACAACAATCAAAACCTTCAAGCAGTTCAAAATGTTCCAAACAACACTGTTCCAGTCAACCAAAATCAACCAAGAAATCTAGGAAATGTGGCAGTGACTACACAACATGAAGGTAACTTTGATTGGAGCAATCATGAAGAAGACATTGCAGATGATATCAAGAGGGCTAATATAGCATTCATGGACATAATAGAGAAAGAAACTGGATCAACTTCTCAGGTACACTCTGCTCCTACTATTCATTTAAATAAACTTATCAATGATTTAAAAAAGAAGGTAGGCAAGCGGGAAAGTGAGTGTTCTAAGAAACAGAGTATCATCAATGCATAGGAAGCTAGTGAACTGATAAGTGAAGAAAGGATGAAAAGTTTGGAAGATGACTGCATGAACAGTTACAGAGCTCAGAAAAGATTTATAACTGAGATTGATGGGTTGAAGAAAATGATTATAGAAGAAAAGGTACTGAGCACAAAACTTCAAACTGAAAATGAATTCTTGAAGAACTTGGTATCTACTGGAAACATCTGTGGAATTCTGAATCAAGTCAAGAAAGAAGGAAAATACAAAGGTGAGTGAAGAAGGAGAGTTTGTTGTGAAGAAAGAACTGAAAGAAGAAAAGTCAATTGGAGTTCAAGTCTCTGAAGATGACCTTGAGCCAATTGACTTAAATCAAGATGACTTGAGTGATTTAAGTGATCAAATTACTGAGGAGGAAATTAAAGCTGCTGAAAGAGGAAGAAGTTTCAAGAAACCAGAATCCATTGACAAACATCCAAAGTATCCACCTGTCATATCAAGAATGAAGAAACAAAATGAAATAACCAAGAGAGGACATGTGTCGTTTGATATCTGTGAAGGATCAAAACCAAGTTATAATGCAGTGAGACCTCCAAGCAAGGCTCTATTTGAAAGAATTAAACAGAATAAAAAATTGAAAGAAGTTGAAACAGTTGCATGTGAAAATTTTATTCCTGTTTACCCTATTTTCTCAAGTGTTGAAGACTTTGACATTGGAGAAATAGAAACAATGGAGGAATATGAAAAGAGGAAATCAAGACAAAGGGAAAGCATAGAGGAAGAACCCTTAAGTATAAGAGAAATTGTTTTTGTTAAAGGGAAAGTGGAAAGAAGTGACATAAGGATAGCTGAATTGTTCCCTTCTCAATTGATTTTGACCGTTTAAAATCTAAAAAAACAATTGGAGTTGATTCACCAAGACCAAGTGAAAGGTTCAAGAAACCAAAAGAACATGAAGTATTCAAAGGAAAGGTTTGGTGCAAGAAGTGTGATGAATATGGTCATCATACAGACTCCTGTAATGAAAGACTTAAATTCAAGCCTTTTCATGTCCCAGATGAAACAAAATATGGACAAGACTTTGTGGCCTATAAAATTAAGTATGAAAAATATTTGGGTATGGGAAAGGATTGTGTAGAGGAAGTTATGGAAAAAGAGAGCCAAAGGCATTCACTAAAAGTCAAGAAACATGTGATCAAACCTGTTAACAAGGTTAAATCTCCGGTGAAGCATGTGAAAACTGTTAAAAAGGACTCTCATCCATTGAGAACAATCCCAAAAAGGGATAATCAGTCAGTCAAATCTGATAGTTCTTAAAGATCATCAAGCAATGAGAATACAAAAAGACATGTGGTATCTAAAAAGAAACCAACAGAACTCACTAGTGATGAGAAGTTTCTGTTAAAGTATGGATATGAACCACAAGGTTTTCTTTCGAAAGCTAAGCATGAGATTAAGGTTGAGATAGTTGCTGATGTAAGAGACTACTCTGAAGAGAAGGACTATATGATAAAAGAGTGTGACACTGTAACACCCCGTAACCGCAGCGGAAACGTAAACGGGATGCAACAGACAACTCTGATATCAACCACATTGTTTATAAAGAAAATTGAATACATTAATATACTTCAAATTACATTTTCTCGTATTTCACTACCGTCTAGGTGATGCACACATCATACAATACGATACATAATTCTATTTATTATAATGTATCCTAACATCCCGCACGTAAATCTTACACACATCAAGCACTTAGCACGTAAGCAATCACTTCATCTTAATTGTACCTGAAAAGCATGTGAGAAGACGGGTCAACTACGAATAGTTGGTGAGTTTCACAATTTGAGTAAACCATAATAAATCCATATCAAAATATAATATTATCGATGTAATTATGCTGAGCCCACAAGTGAAACCTCTGACTATCCACACACACAACCCCCGTGGCATACTCCGCCCACGGACCTGCCCCAAACCGCTATGTCTAACATTACATAGCAAAATATATATAACAACAAAATAGACATGTGCAACTGGCTGGGAAACATCAGCAAATCCATGCCGGACCAGTTGGGTTTGTCAGACCAATAGTACTATCCACGCTCTACCGGCTTTCAGTTAATCACTCGTGTTCCGGGGCCTTAGAATGTTAGCAACTCAGACAATTACCATCTTAGTACATTTCCGTACGATTCCCGTACAATAAAATATATATAAATACACGCAATCCATGCGTTCAGTATGTACTTAAACATTTCAGTAGTAACATGCTTCCGCCCCGAGAAAATATTTAAAAACAATTCAGAAAAAGGGGCTCGTGAAACTCACCTTAGCACATGCAAGCAGGTAACAACAGTCATTATTAGTTAACACGTCCAATCTGTAATATGATCCCTACGATCGTTATTATACAATTATAGTTTATATAATCTTTAACGTTGTTAGCCGGTACATCTGGGGACACTGTTAACCCAGTACTGTACCCGTTCCGGGGGCAATGTTAACCCAGAAACACTTCTAGGGACATCTGGGGACACTGTTAACCCAGTACTGTACCCATTCCGGGGGCAATGTTAACCCAGAAACACTTCTAGGGACTCAGATTGTGATATCGTTTAGAGTTCACTAGTCAAAATTACTATTAGTCGTTTTTCCCGTTTTGCGTGCCTAGCACGGTTATCCGTTTTTACGTTCAAAAATGAGTTTGGTCACACACGACCCGAAAATAGTTGTTGGATGATAATTTAATTAAAGTTGTGAAATTAGAGCTCGGTTTAGACGCCCCGATTGGCCGCGGGACCCGTTTCCGTCTTTAGTGCACCGGAAACTGTTTTATCGGATAAAATTACTCAAATCATCCGAATTATTTTCGGATGATTTATTTTTACTTGTTTAACTCAATTAAATGAAAATAGTTCATTATTAGGGTTTTAATACACCGGTCAGCTCGTTTAGGCGAACTTTACCGGTTTAAGCGTTTTAAACTTTAAAAGTTTGTTTTTGCACAAATAATTATCCGTTTAATCTCGGATCTTGAAATTTTGCACAAATCACTTTTCGACAGTGGGGAATTTTATAAAAATATTTCCATAATTAATTTTTATATTTAAAATTTATTTATCTATTTTTAAACACCATTTAAACACTAAATATGTCGTAAATAACAAACGACCTTAGAAAAATCCCAATTTTTTTCCTGGATGACCCCTGCCATCCAGATAATCCCCTGTAATTTTTCCAGAACCAAAATCTCTTTTTACATGCCATTTTCACTAAAACCGAGCTAGAAAACCCTAGAACTCGTTTAACCGAAAAGCCTACATAGACTTCTCCAACTGACCTAAACTTTTTTGTGTGACTTTTACATGTTATAAAAAGCTTATCTGGAATTTTCCAGAATTTTTTATGATATTTAACTATTTTTCACCATTTTTGGCCAAAACCGAGCATTAAATTTACCAAATATTCATCCTTTGTCCAAAAATTACCAAAATTTCACAGAACTCATATTTTCATATATCTAATACCTCTGTAAAATTTCATGACCTAACTCTAAACCATCCACAATCTGTCCAAAAATCCATAACCGAGGATAAACCGAATATACCTTTTGTTTTCCGCCACTACAAGCTACAAACTCGTCTTTCCGCCTTATCTACCACTAAATACAGAACCTACAACCAACATACCACAATACCAAGCAAGTTACACTCACAATCAAGCCTCTTACACTATAGTTTCGGTTATTGTTTCAAAACTAAAGTTTAAACCGTAAAAATTCGTTTTTGGTTCGTTTAACTCCTTTCTTGGACCAAGATCCCTTGTATAACCCGTATACATCACTTGATCATGCAAGAATCGGTTTTCATCTTTGAAACCTCATTTTCTTGCAAATAAACTCAAGAAACGAAGATGAAAACGTAAATAACTCGACTTTTTACCTCGGTTTTCTTGCTAAAAATCTAGGTTTTTAGTTCTTGGAGTTGAGAGAAAATGAAGATTGTTGAATGTGGTTTTAAAAAAATGATAAGGAAAAGGGATTACCCTTCCCTTATCCGATCGGAACACAAAGGGGGGTGGGGTGGGACCCACCTCTCCATTTCTAGCCACATGTTTGGATTCTCGAAATCCGGATAATGTTTTGGATAATCTGGTTCAGTTTGTTTTTCGGTTAAATGTCTAATTCGGCTTAAAACAAGGCTAAAACAGTCGTTGTCGGCTTAAAAATGAAATTTATATAAAACCACTTTAAAAACTTTAAAAACTTAAACCATGACTTTCATTAACTTAAAAACATCATATTATTAATAATTGCACATCTTTTTCGGCTTGATAGATCGTCTCTTGCTCGGTTTGATATTAAAGGTTTCGTTTAACGCACCGACGTACCATTAAATCGAAATTCTTTTTCTGTGCCGTAATTTACTTATCCCGAAGCATTAATGCTTCGTAAAATCACTAAATATTATAGATATCGTCTATAATTGAACCCTCGATTCGTTCGGGTTTCAATAACTACCGATCGATTAATCGCATATTCAATACGATGAATTATATATTCACGTACAATCAATGCAGTGAACCATGTATTCTCGTATAATCACTATGGTATTTCATGTACCCGACATTAAATATAACGCAACTATTGTCTACCGGTTAGGGTATACCTGGTTTCGTCGGAATCGTTACAGACACTGACTCAGCTGAGTACCAGAACTCAACATCACTAGTTAAAACTCCAAGAGAGTATGGTTATGAAACAGACAATTCAGACAATCTAGAAATCACTCATGAAGATCCGAAAACAACTACACTCACTTCCCAAGCTGTGTCTGAAACTGTATCTGATGAGCTGCAAGTTGATAAGACTTGCTCTTCATCACTCAACTAATCAAACTTTCTTTGTATGTGCAGGAACAGTCCACTCCTCTTAATGACATATGGTACATGGATAGTGGATGTTCTAGGAACATGACATGTGACAAGAGATCTCTTGTCAATTATGATGAAAAGTATGAAGGTCCAGTAGCTTTTGGGGGTGATGAGAATGGTGGAAAGATTATTGGAAAAGGAATCTTAACAAATGGGAAAGTCTCATTTGATAATGTATTTCATGTTGAAGGTCTTCAGTACAATCTGCTGAGTATATCACAAATGTGTGATAAGGGATACAAAGTCAGTTTTGATGATTCACACTGTTTCATTCTAAAACCTGAGTTTGTGATTCCACCCGAAATGATTATGATGATGGCACCAAGAAATGGTAACTTGTATGAATTGAATATGAAAGAAGCGATTTCAAGAGGAGGTGCATGTTTTGTTTCCAAAGCCACTGAAATGAGTCAAAATTGTGGCATAGGAAACTGTGTCATGTGAACTTGAAGAACATGAACAGACTTGTTAAAGGTGAGCATGTCATAGGCTTACCCAGAAGAGAATTCAAATTGGAAGATCACTGTAGTTTATGCCAAAAGGGAAAACAACACAAATCCACACATAAGCCAAATCTCATCAACTCAATTGATCAAGTACTTGAATTACTTCACATGCAGAGTTGATTATTGATGATCATTGATGACTATTCAAGATACACTTGGGTTTATTTCCTAAGTACCAAGGATGAGACTGCAGAGTTGATTAAAGGTTGGGTAACAATGATTGAGAACAAGTTGAATAAGAAAGTCAAGATGATGAGAAGTGACAATGGCAATGAGTTCAAGAATGGAGTTATGCAAGAATTCTGTGCAGAAAAAGGTATACTACAACAATTCTCAGCTCCTAGAACTCCTGAACAAAATGGTGTAGCAGAAAGAAGAAATAGAACCTTGATTGAAGCTGCAAGAACCATGTTAGCTGATGCAAATTTGCCTGTCTCTTTTTGGGCTGAAGCCATAGATACAGCCTGCTATGTTCAGAACAGGGTTCTTGTCAACAAAAGGCATAACAAAACTCCATATGAAATATTTCACAACAGAAAGCCTTATGTTAAGTTTTTCAAGCCCTTTGGATGCAAATGTTTTCTACTAAACACAAGAGACTATTTGAACAAGTTTCAAACAAAGTCCCTGGATTGTTTCTTTGTTGGATATTCTACACACTCAAAGGCTTACAGAGTTTATGTGAAAGACCACTTGAGTGTTATAGAATCATCTGATATTATCTTTAATGAGAATCAATTCAATACAGTTGATGGTGCATCATGGCTGTTTGATCATGAAAAGTTAATAAGGTCTTTCAAGATTTATCCTGAATACTTTGATGAGTCTTTCTACAAGACCAGGGAAATTGAAGAGAAAGAAGAAATCATTGGACTTGGAAGAATTATGGAAAAAGGTTGCTAGAAAAGAAAAGGAGTATACTTTTGTGAAGAATTCCTCATGTGATATTGGTGAACCTGATCAAGAAAACAATCAAAATGTTGAACATGATCATACTGAGAACAATCAAGAAAATCAAGATATACAAAATGATCAAGTTCAGAATGAGGGTGACACAAGCAACCATGCAAGTGGAGAAGAAGCTGCATCTACAACAAGATTTCAAGATCTATTTCAAAGATTGAACATAGAAAACAATGGTGCATCTACTTCAGGACAACATAATGTTGAAGCACCAGAATTTCATGATGCAGAAGCTGATTTGATCATTGAAGAACCAGAGCTCAATGAAACAAATCTTGACACAAATTTATCTACAAATATGATTATACAAACTCCTTATGTGGAAAAGAATCATCCTTCTGAAAAAATCATTGGTGATTTGCATGAAAGAGTTACAAGAAGTCATTCTGAAATTGCAAACATCTGTCTTTACTTCTGTTTTCTATCCCAAATAGAGCCAAAGGACATTGCTCAAGCACTAAAAGAAAATAGTTGGGTAGAAGCAATGCAAGAGGAACTGGCACAATTCAGAGACCTACATGTGTGGGATCTTGTTGATAGGCCAATAGACAGATATGCAATAGGAACCAAATGGGTTTTTAGAAACAAAAGGGATGAAAGGGGTGTGGTGATTAAGAACAATGCTAGACTTGTAGCATTGGGATGTCTTCAAGAAGAAGGAATAGACTTTGAGGAAGTCTTTGCTCCTGTTGCAAGACTTGAAGCTATCAAGAATTTTCTTGCATATGCTGCCTCAAAGAACATTAGAGTGTTCCAACTTGATGTTAGGTCTGCATTTCTTAATGAAAAGATTGATGAAGAGGTGTATGTAGCTCAACCTCCAGGTTTTGAGGATCCAAAATATCCAAACAGGGTGTATAAGCTAAACAAAGCCCTTTATGGATTGCATCAGGCCCCTAGAGCATGGTATGATGAGCTGTCAAATCATCTTCTTGAAAATGGTTTCAAAAGAGGAGCCATTGACAAGACACTCTTCTACAAAATAAAGGGATCAGACTTGCTTTTATTACAAATGTATGTGGATGACATCATCTTTGGATCTACAAATGAACAAATGTGCATGGAGTTTGAAGGGGTAATGAAGTCCAAATACAGCATGAGTTCTATGGGAGAAATGAACTTCTTTCTTTGATTGCAAATTTAACAGAAAGCTGAAGGGATCTTCATTCACCAAAACAAATATGTTCAGGACATCTTAAACAAGTTCAACTGTCATGAGTACAAGACTGCTTCAACTCCATTGGACACCAAAGAAAAGATGGTTGCAGATGTAAAGGGGGAGCCTGTAGATGAACATGAATATAGAGCCAAAATTGGATCTTTGATGTATCTGACTACAACAAGACCAGATATCATGTTTGTTGTATGTGTGTGTGCAAGATTCCAATCAAGTCCAAAAGTCTCCCACATGAATGCTGTTAAAAGAATATTAAGATATTTGAAAGGAAGACCAGACTTAGGGATTTGGTATCCAAAGAACCAATCTTTTGATCTAATTTCCTACACTGACAGTGACTATAATGGCTGCAACATGAGCAGAAAGTCAACCTCAGGAGGATGTCAGTGTTTGGGTGAAAGGCTAGTGTCATGGCAATGCAAAAAACAGACTACAGTCTCAATCTCTACTGCTGTAGCTGAATATGTTGCTGCATCTGCCTGGTGTGCACAAGTTTTATGGATTCAAAATCAATTGCTGGACTATGGTTTGAATTTTCTGAACACCCATATTCTTATTGACAATACTGCTGCATATTTTACTGTTAAGAATCTAGTTCAACATTCTAAAACTAAGCACATTGTAATCAGACATCACTTCATCAGTGATTGCAGTGAAAAAGGTTTGATTGAAATGCAAAGAGTTGATACAAGTGACAATTTGGCTGACCTATTCACCAAACCACTTGATAGAACCAGGTTTAACTTTCTTCTGAAAGCCCTGGGAATGATCAACTCTGATGAAATCTGATTAAGGATGTGTACCTAGCTGTGTGTCTCTCTGTGTTAACTGATTATGTTGTTAGAGATTACACATATTGAATGTTTAGTGAATATGCTTGATTATGTTGCATAATTATGTTACTTGAGTATGCTACTAAATATGTTAACTGTTATGTGCTTTGACTGATTATGTGTGAAAAATTTGACATGATTGAATGGATTTTAATGTTTGCATGTTTATCAGTTAATGTGCATTTGTGATGTCAGGATGAGTGTTCTTGTTATGAATTACTTGTTGATTTAAGCTTATCTGATATCATTGCTTAATTGCTTGAATATGTGCTTTATCCGATCATCTCATATTATTAAGATAAGTTAGAATTTGATTGTTAGTACTGTCTACTTGTCTTGATGATTTCATGTTTGATTAAGATTTGAATATGTTACAACTGTTTGTGTCAAAATGTGTTTTATGTCAAAATTAAATGATGAAATGAAGATTTTCCAATGAATTTTACATAAATACTCTATTTTGATCAAAACATGAGCATGTTGTTAATGGTGAAGAGATATGATAAGATTATTCGGTTCAAGCTTTAAAAGAAACTTAAAAGAAAGATTTTTAAAGAGAAGTCTCAAGAAGTTGTTTTTGCTGAAAATTATGTCATCTGCCCAGTTGGAAGGACATGCACTTGTGTATGTTTGGTCCTTAATTCTCTACAGATTCAAAGGATAGCCATTGACCTGAAAACTGAATGCACTTGGGGCAATTATAACTTGTTTCTTATTCCTTCACTTAAAACTATGTCAATAGCTCTGACTTTGAAAGGACATATATTCACATGTATGTTTAGTCCTGTTGACCACTATTGGTCAAACAGGATAGCTATTAACTTGACAATGAAGAGATATTTGGGTGATTGAATATTAAACTCTGTTTATATGGGAAATGATAGTACATTGACTGCTTAGCCAATCATATGGATTTAATAGGCTAAAAGGACCATAGTATAGTCATTAACATGTATGGTTGCTTTCCCATGATGATGTAAAATCTAAGGTGATATAAACATAATGAATATGCTAATCTTTATGTGGAGATACATAGTTGTCTTTGCATGACTCAAGATAAATCTCTCCGAATGATAGGCAGAAAAGTGATTACCCAGTCATACACGAGCCTGTTGTTATTTGGTCAACCAAAAATGAAGCATCTTTAAATATGACAAAGAACAAAATTTAAGAAAATTTGAGAAAATATCAAAAACAAGGGGAAGTATGAATAAATCAACCAAAAGTTGATAAGTGTTTTACATATTTTATCAAACAAGAGGGTAACAACAAAGAACTACAAAGATGTTGACATAATCTGTCTCATCTTGAATGAATGGCTTGTTATTTAACAGTAAGTCAAACGTTCAAACTCTATATATGTTTGAATCTCAAAAAATACAAAAATACAATAAGTTCTGTCATACAAAAACAATTTTTGACCAAATACAGGAGGTTGGAGTCAAATTGAGGTGATATGGGGAAAGCCAAATAAGCTTTGAGAAGAGATATGAGGCATCATAGCACAGTGTTGGCCATTAATGTATTACGCTTAAATTGAACCTTAATCATATCACCAAAGAAATGAAATTCATGGTAAGTTTATACCTGCTGTTAACCTATCTATGTTGTCATAATAATCATGAGAATGAAGTATTGAATAAGCTACTTAGTCAATATGATCCCATTCTTGAGATCTTTTCAGAAATTGGAAGAAACTGTTTTGAAGAGAAATATAACTGAAATTTGATCTCTAAATGCACCATTTGCTCTTAAACTATGATATTTAATAAAAATATATATTTTGACAAGTGGTTTAAGTCAAAAAGTGTTGCATTTTGACTTTAATTGGCTGAACATGTATGTTCTGGTAAGGTTTGATGTTTTATAACCTTTCCGGGCACAAAACAGATGAATATGTTTGAATATGTTACTTCGGGTAAGGTTTGATGATTTATGACCTTTCCGGGCAAGCTTAGTCATTTTTGACTAAGTTTATGACTTTCGGGCATGCTTTGAAGTGTTTACACTTTCCGGGTAGAGTACACTGTTGTACTCATTTCACGAGCAAGCTTGAAGTCTTGAGATGATTATGTGGTATAGCTAGTTTTTAACAAGATATTCTTGTTTCGGGCAAGCTTTGCATTTTATATGCTGATTGTGAGTTCAAGCAAACTTTGTGAACTTAAGTTAGTAAACTGAGTAAGCTTTATGTGAATATGCTGTTAGGAAAGGTTTGTTAATCTTTCCAGGCACACTTAGATATTATTATTTAAGTTTGTCATTTTCGGGTATGGTTTGACATGTTGAAATTCCCTCGAGTAAGGGCATACCTGATGATTGAATATGTTTATCCTAGCAAGCTTAGTGCTAACATAGGATTTTCGGGCAAGCTCTTTGAAATTTTAGACTATAGCACACTTAAATGTTTATGTGTTTTAATTTCATTCCGAGCATGCTCTGTGAGATGTGTGTTTATGATTTCATTGAAATTACAAGTGTTTTCGGGAAAACTTTTTTTTCTGGGCACACTTTATATCCCGGGTACACTTTTGTTCCCTCATTATACCTTGTAATTTCAAAACATAACTTTCCGAGTACACTGTCTACTAGAAGTCCTTTCCGGGCACACTTTGCACTATATGAAAGTTATTCGAGTATGCTTTGAAGAATAAGGTTGCTCGGGCACACTATGTTTTCATGTATGCTTGATTGAATATGTTTTTTAGTATGATAAATTGATTATGATTCTTATTTAATTAAGGTTTATGCTAGATAAGTTTTTAATTTTGAAATTGAGAAATCTATATGGGTGTCTTGATTGATTCCTAGTAAGGATGTTTATTTGATGTTTATACTTGATTATTTATCTTGTGATTAAGTTCTCAAGAAATCTAGTATTTCGGGTAAGCTTTCTTCATTATGTCTTAACTTTAAATTAATTAGCTTGATCGAGCAAGGTTTATAAATAGAAGGATTCGGGCAAACTTTGTAAATTAAATAATGAAAATTTTTTCAAGCAAGGTTTGACCGGGTAAGCTTTGTGTAAGTGCAAGTATACCTAGTAGACTTTGAAAAGAATAATTTCGAGTAAGGTTTTACTAACTCAAAAGATAAATATTGTTTTTAAATAATTATTAACTGTATGACAGCTAATAATTCACAAAAAGACAAAGAGCATTTAAAACCCACTTTTAAAAGGTATATAAGAGGGTGTTAGGAAAAATTTTTAACATTACTTTCCCTCTCTCTCCGTCCACTGCAAACTGCTTACTCTCAAAGAAACCTAACCGACTAATCGCATTTTGCTTCAATTCAAACCCTAACTTATATTAGCCCTCTAATTTATTGAGTTTGTCGCAAATCTGTGATAAGCAATACACTACAGTATTTACAGATAAAGAGTGTCTGATTTTGAAACTGGGTTACGTGATTCCCGAGGACATGGTTGTCATGCGATCACCTCGATGAAATGATATTTATGTCTTGAATATGAATTCTAAAGTATCTATGTGTTTTGTCTCTAAAGCAACCGAGAAAGATTCAATTCTTTGGCATCGAAGAATGGGTCATATACATGTTCGAAAGATGAACTACTTGATGGCAAATGATATGGTAGAAGGTGTGTCGTTAAAGAATTTTAAGTTATCAGATCACTGTGTTGCTTGCAAGAAGGGAAAGCAGAAGAAGAAATCACACCCATCGAAGTTATTAAATTCCATTGATACTCCGCTTGAACGACTGCATATGGATTTATTCGGTCCTGTGAATCGTGCGAGTATTTCTGGAGACTGGTATTGCCTAGTAGTTACAGATGATTATTCACGATATTCTTAGGTCTTATTTATGAGTTCAAAAGATCAAACACCAGGTCTTGTTCAAAATCTAATCACTAAGATCGAATCACTATATAAACTGAAAGTGAGGAGAATTCGAAGTGATAATGTAGTGAATTTAAAAATACTGTATTGGATTTCTTTTGTGTACAAAGAGGAATTCATCGAGAATACAGTGCCCCATATGTACCACAACAGAACGGTGTAGCTGAAAGAAAGAATAGAACTTTGATTGAAGCTGCTAAAACGATGCTTGCTGATTGAAAGCTTCCTGTCCAGTTTTGGAATGAGGCGGTGAATACTGCTTGTTATACACTCAATCGAGTTCTAACTGTTAAAAGACTCAAGAAGACCAGTTATGAATTATTGAGTAATCGTAAACCAAATTTAAAGTACTTGGAACCTTTTGGGTGTCCTTGTACTATGTTGAAAAAGGATGTGGGAAAGTTTGATGAAAAAGCCATTGAGCGTTATTTCTTGGGGTATGCGTCACCTAAGAAAAAAGTGTTTAATTTTACGTCCGTTTGTGTTGAAGAATGGTACCATCTGGACTGTCAAAAGTACACTACTCCTTCTCAAGTAAAAGGTCCCGACTGGATGTTTGACTATGATGGCTTATTTAATTCATTTACTCCAACGACAAATCATCCAGATGAAGATTTAGTTCGTGCTTATTTTGAAGAACATTTGGAAATTCCAAGGTTTACAAGTTCTAATGATGTTGAAGTTCCAATCGTTGCTCCAACAGAAGAACTTGAAAATGAATCTCCTGTTCCTTTTGATAATGCTTCTACTTCATCTGATGATAATACAGTTGTGGATCAAGTTGTTGAACTTGACAGTGATGTTTCATCTCCTGAATCGGTGAACATTGCACTAATTTATTTGAAAATGTTGCTGTTTCTGAGAATCCTACTCTCAGGATTCATAATTACCATCTACTAGAAAACATTATTGGAGATCTTGATGTGGGAATTCAAACACGACATCAAGTTGCTTCTTCAAGTGAAAATAATGTTCTATGTGCTTATGCTGACTTACACTGATATGGAATTGTCACTGTTGCTAAATTCACTTGCTGACTTACACTCATAAGCCAACGACTCCTCGTGTGGCACTTCAAGATCCTTCTTGGGTACAGCAATTTGCTCGTTTAGGTGTTTGGGATCTTATCGACAAACCTGCTAGAGTCAAGAAAGCGATTCCGACTAAGTGGGTATATAAGTGTAAAAAAGATGATCGTGGGGTAATTGTGAGAAACAAGGCACGTTTAGTGGTACAAGGTTTTCATCAAGAAGAGGGTATTGATTACACTGAGGTTTATGCTCCAGTTTCAAGATTAGAGTCGATTCGAATCTTCCTGGCATATGCTGCTTACAAGAATATTAAGGTGTATCAAATGGATGTTAAGAGTGCTTTTCTCAATGGTGAACTTTATGAGGAAGTGTTCGTTTTACAACCTCCAGGTTTTGAAGATCCTGATTATTCTAACCGTGTTTACCGATTAAACAACGCATTATATGGTCTACATCAAGCCCGAGTGCTTGTTATGGCACGCTCGCCGACCATCTGACGGATAACGGTTTCAAACGTGGAACTGTCGACTGCACTTTGTTTTATAAGAATATTGGTGATGATGATCTTCTCCTCGTTCAGATTTATGTTGATGACATAATCTTTGGGTTTACAAATGACACGTTGTGTAAGGAATTCGAGAAGTCAATGCAAACTAAGTTCTAGATGAGCTCGATGGGAGAGATGAATTTCTTTTTAGGGTTGCAGGTTCATCAGTCTGACAAAGGAATTTTCATTCATCAGACAAAATACGTGAACGATGTCTTGAGCCGATTCAAGATTACTGCCGGAAAAATCCCTTCTACTCTTCTTCTCGTGGGTCACAATTTATCACCGGATGAATTGGAGGATACCGTTGATCTGACCCTCTATCGTGCCATGATTGCTTCTTTAATGTATTTAACTGCTTCTCGACCCGACATAATGTTTGCTGTTTGTTTATGTGCTAGTATCAAGCTAGTCCCCGAGTGACTCACCTGGCAGCGGTCAAGCGCATTCTGCAATATCTAAGGGGAAATCCTGACATCGGGTTATGGTACCCCAAAGATGATACTTTCGATCATACCGCTTACTCAGACTCAGACTATGGAGGATGCAAGATCAATTTCAAGTCTACTACAGCGGGATGTCAATTCTTAGAAAGCCGGCTTGTTTCCTGGCAGTGTAAGAAGCAGACAACGGTCTCCACTTCAACCTCCGAAGCTGAGTATGTTGCAGCTTCGAGTTGTTGTTCCCAGGTTTTGTGGATACAACAACATCTTCACGACTACGGTTTGAAGTTTCTTACTACTCCCATCTTGATTGATAATTCTGCTGCTATTAGTATCACCAAGAATCCCATACAACATTCTAAAACGAAACATATCGAAATTCGATATCATTTTATACGGGATTGTTACGAAAAGAAATTAATTGACTTTGAGAAAGTATATACTGATTTTCAAAAAGCCGATTTATATACCAAAGCCTTTGATAAAACACGTTTTTACTTTTTGCTTGGTTTAAATGGATTAAAGAACCTTGCTGAGATCCTAAAATTAGGATAATTATCTTTATTTTAGTTTATTCTACTTTAAATTTTATTTTGTTTTTAGGTTTTATGGGGTGAATCTTAGAAAAATAGAAAAATATTGTGCTTTTTGTTTGTATAGATAAAACCCAAAAACATTAGAAAAATTAAAAAAAAATATTATTAAAAAAATATTGTGTTCTTTCTTGTTTTATTTTAAATTTCTGAAAAACCAAAAAATATTTTAAAATTAGAAAATATCAAAAAGATTGTGATTTCTGCTTGTACAGAAAATTTTGAAAAAAGTCAAAAAGAATGTGAATTTTCTCGTTAAAGAAAAATCCGAAAAGACAAAAATATTGTGTTTTTAAGTTTGTAAAGAGAAAAACCAAAAAGATTGTTTGCTTATGTTTTCTGAAAATTATGGCATTTGCTTCTATTTTGAAGGACATATACTTGTATATGTTTGGTCCTAATAATTTCTTGTAAATCTTCGGGTTAGCCATTTACCTGACAAATGGAAAGTACTTGGGGCGTTCGTTAAGCTTTCTACTTTATTTTTTAGCAGAAAATTTAGTCAGTTATTTAAGTTTGTGAAGCGTGCTTGCATGTTTTGGTCATGTTCTCTACTTGAAGATGGATAGGATAGCCATTAATTTATGAAGTTAAATTAACTGGGGAAATTAAAATCATTCTATTTTTATGCTCCTCAAAATTTTGAGTTTTTAAAGAAAATAGAGAAAATGATAGTACATTGATTATTTGACTCCAAATCCAGAAAGAAATAAGCTTAAAAGGCTGTGTGCTTAATCATTGGTGCATTAATAGGTCTTAAACAAGCTGTTAGAGTAAAGTAAGTGATATAAACTTAAAGAAAAGCCAAATTGATAGAGGTGTTAGTATCTAGAAAAACTTTCGGTGAAGATGACAAAAATGTAAATAACCAGTTATACTCAAGCCTTATAGTTGTTGATCACCCAAAAATATAATAAAGCAAATAACAAGCGTTAGGATTCTGGACACTGTGAGTCTTTATGTGGCTTAACCATCTGGGTATTCATAAGCATGAATATTTCACTCGCTCTTAGAGCAAACCCAAAGTCATTAAACTTGATCACTGATGTACTCTGTACAATCCAAATTACTGACTTGATCAAAATCCGTTGTTAGTCATACCTCCATTGAGTGCGTCTCAATACCAATAACAAACGGACCCCAGGGGATACAATGTATGTAAGCGGACAGATGGACTCGTGCATACTCACTCATGGTAAAGGAAACTTGATGCATTGCTCAAAATTTCACAATTGGTATCAAAAATTTTGATCAACATTGTAATGGTTTAAGTCAAGATGGGGTGATTTGGCAAAAATCAAATTAAGCTTGAACCGAGATTACGGGCTGATAGTTCCTGATATTATGTGCGCTAATTGAACCATAAATCATATCACAAAAATGCTCGAAGGTTTGTTATAAGATTTAGGTGGACAACAATATCAATGACCGAGTTAACGCCAATCATAATATTGCTGAAATATAAAACTGTGATGGAAGGGCATTTTAGTCAATATTATTCTCTGCTCAAACTCAACAAAAACACAAAAATATGTACTGCTTTTAAAAAACATAGAAAAACACAAAAAGATTGTCTATTTTCTATTTCGGTTATTTCTGTAAATACATTCTTTCATTTTTATAAAATACCAAAAATATTTTATTTTTTTACTTTACATGTTATTTAATTAATTTTTTTATTATTTTGTTTATTTCATTTAGTTATTTAAGTTAAAATTAAATAAAATTCAATTCGTTAAGTATGGATAACGAACTAGGTGGTTTTCTAGCGAACTACATTCTAGTTCGCTCACCTAATTCGCTTCCGCACTCTGTAACGAACCACTTCTACTTCGTTATACATATTTAACTAATCAAGACACGATACATGTCTGGTTCGCTATTCTGATATAATGAATTAGGATAAAAAATTGACTGATTCGTTATTTCAGAATTCAAACGAATATCTTGTTCGTACATAAGGTACATTGTGTAGCGCGTAAGGCTATATAAGACAGAGACACAAATCGTCCTTTCACTATTCACCGTCTTCCTTACACCTAAAGTCACCTTTTTCAAATTTTTTCTCTGATTTTCGACTTTCGAATTTCAATCTTTCACGAACATCATTGTGTTGCTAAGGTATAGACGATCACTTCTTTGTGATTTTCGTCCAAAATTATGTTGTATTGATAGTCTAATTATGTGATTTTGTCCTAAGGGTTTCACAGCTTGATAAATCCTAATCTATGGACATTATACTGTGTTTATATAATTGGTGTATAGTTATTTGTGATCGGAATGAGATTCCGATACCCTTGGTAGACTTTAATCGAAGCATGATTTCTGTTTTGTCGGGTCGATTGAGTGTTTAAGGTTTCGGGGTTTCTATAATCTGGTTAACCTAAGTTAGTCCTTGGTCTTGAGCCTCAATCTCAACACCATGAGCTTTGTAATATGTTTCCGAGATCACTACACATAATGTTTTGATTATCCGACGATATTTATGGATTAATTGAAGCTTGATTCATGTTGTTGACTTTCGGTGTTCATCTTAATTTTGACTTTGACTGTGTGAGTCAAAGATCAAGTCTAATTATTGACCATTCGTTAACTTTAGCGAATTGGAACTCTTTAGTGTCCAATTCGTTAAAGAGTCAAACGAATTAGATTAGCGAACAAATTATTTAACGAATCAGATGTGGATTCGTCAAATTATAACGAACTAGATTCTAGTTCGTTGTTTTAAAATAGTGTAACGATTCCGACGAAACCAGGTATACCCTAACCGGTAGACAATAGTTACGTCATATTTAATGTCGGGTACATGAATTACCATAGTAATTATACGAGAATACATGGTTCACTTTATTGATTGTACGTGAATATATAATTCATCGTATTGAATATGCGATTAATCGATCAATAGTTATTGAAACCCGAATGAATCGAGGGTTCAATTATAGACGATATCTATAATATTTAGTGATTTTATGAAGCATTAATGCTTCAGGATAAGTAAAGTACGGCACAGAAAAAGAATTTCGATTTAATGGTACGTCGGTACATTAAACGAAACCTTCAATACCAAACCGAGCAAGAGACGATCGATCAAGCCGAAAAAGATGCGCAATTATTAATAATATGATGTTTTAAGGTAATAAATGTCATGGTTTAAGTTTTTAAAGTTTTTAAATCGGTTTTATATAAATTTCATTTTTAAGCCGAAAACGACCGTTTTAGCCTCGTTTTAAGCCGAATTAAACATTTAACCGAAAAACGAACTGAACCAGATTATCCAAAACATTATCCGGATTTCGAGAATCCAAACATGTGGCTAAGAATGGAGAAGTGGGTCCCACCCCACCTCCCCCCTTATTCCGATCGGACCCCATCCATGAACCCCATTCCTTTTATTTTTTTTTACATCAACCATATGCATCATCCTTCTTTCTCTCCACAATGTCATCTAAAAACCGAGATTTTAGCATGAAAACCGAGGTAAAAAGTCGAGTTATTTACGTTTCCATCTTCGTTTCTTGAGTTTATTTGCAAGAAAATGAGGTTTCAAAGATGAAAACCGATTCTTGCATGATCAAGTGATGTATACGGGTTATACAAGGGATCTTGGTCCAAGAAAGGAGTTAAACGGACCAAAAACGAATTTTTACGGTTTAAACTTTAGTTTTGGAACAATAACCGAAACTATAGTGTAAGAGGCTTGATCGTGAGTGTAACTTGCTTGGTATTATGGTATGTTGGTTGTAAGTTCTGTATTTAGTGGTAGATAAGGCGGAAAGACGAGTTTGTAGCTTGTAGTGGCGGAAAACAAAAGGTATATTCGGTTTATGTTCGGTATTGGATTTTTAGACAGATTGTGGTAGGTTTAAAGTTAGCTCATGAAATTTTACAGGGATGATCTACACATGAAAATATGAGTTCTGTGAATTTTTGGTAATTTTTGGACAAAGGATGAATATTTGGTGAATTTAATGCTCGGTTTTGGCTAAAAATGGTGACAAATAGTTAAATATCATGAAAAATTCTGGGAAATTCTAGAAAAACTTTTTATAACATGAATAAGTCACACACAAAATTTTAGGTCAGTTGGAGAAGTCTAAGTAGACTTTTCGGTTAAACGAGTTCTAGGGTTTTCTAGCTCGGTTTTAGTGAAAATGGCATGTAAAGAGAGATTTTAGTTCTGGAAAAATTACAGGGGACTATGTTGATGGCAGGGGACATCCAGGAAAAATTTGGGATTTTTCTAAGGTCGTTTGGTATTTACGACATATTCAGTGTTTAAATGGTGTTTAAAAATAGATAAATAAATTTTAAATATAAAAATTAATTCTGGAAATATTTTTATAAAATTCCCCACTGTCAAAAAGTGATTTGTGTAAAATTTCAAGATCCGAGATTAAACGGATAATTATTTTTGTTAATTATCAAACTTTTAAAGTTTAAAACGCGTAAACCGGTAAAGTTCGCCTAAACGAGCTGACCGGTGTATAAAAACCCTAAAAAGGGACTATTTTCATATAACTGAGTTAAACAAGTAAAAATAAATCATCCGAAAATAATTCGGATAATTTGAGTAATTTTAAACGTTTTAACAGTTTCCGGTGCACTAAAGACGGAAACGGGTCCCGCGGCCAATCGGGGCGACTAAACCGAGCTCTAACTTCACATCTTTAATTAAATTATCAGTCAACCACTATTTTCGGGACGTGTGTGACCAAACTCATTTTTGAAGCGTAAAAACGGATAACCGTGCTATGCACGCAAAACGGGGAAAACAAACTAATAGTAAATTTGACTATAGAACTCTAAACGATATCACAATCTGAGTCCGTAGAAGTGTTTCTGGGTTAACATTGCCCCCGGAATGGATACAGTACTGGGTTAACAGTGTCCCCAGATGTCCCTAGAAGTGTTTCTGGGTTAACATTGCCCCCGGAATGGGTACAGTACTGGGTTAACAGTGTCCCCAGATGTCCCTAGAAGTGTTTCTGGGTTAACATTGCCCCCGGAATGGGTACAATACTGGGTTAACAGTGTCCCCAGATGTACCGGTTGATACGGTTAAAGATTATATAAACTATAATTGTATAATAACGATCGTAGGGATCATATTACAGATTGGACGTGTTAACTAATAATGACTGTTGTACCTGCTTGCATGTGCTAAGGTGAGTTTCACGAGCCCCTTTTTCTGAATTGTTTTTAAATATTTTCCCGGGGCGGAAGCATGTTACTACTGAAATGTTTAAGTACATACTGAACGCATGGATTTGCGTGGATTTATATTTATATTTTATTGTACGGGAATCGTACGGAAATGTACTAAGATGGTAATTGTCTGAGTTGCTAACATTCTAAGGCCCCGGAACACGAGTGATTAACTGAAAGCCGGTAGAGTGTGGATAGTACTATTGGTCTGACAAACCCAACTGGTCCGGCATGGATTTGCTGATGTTTCCCAGCCAGTTGCACATGTCTATTTTGTTGTTATTTATTTTGCTATGTAATGTTAGACATAGCGGTTTGGGGCAGGTCCGTGGGCGGGGGATATGTCATGGGGGTTGTGTGTGAGAGTCAGAGGTTTCACTTGTGGGCTCAGTATAATTACATCGATAATATTATATTTTGATAATGATTTATCATGGTTTACCCAAATTGTGAAACTCACCAACTATTCGTAGTTGACCCGTTTTCTCACATGCTTTTCAGGTACAATTAAGATGAAGTGATTGCTTACGTGCTAAATGCTTGATGTGTGTAAGATTTGCGTGCAGGATGTTAGGATACATTATAATAAATAGAATTATGTATCGTATTGTATGATGTGTGTATCACCTAGACGGTAATGAAATATGAGATAATGTAATTTGAAGTATATTAATGTATTCAGTTTTCTTTATAAACAATGTGGTTGATATCAGAGGTGTCTGTTGCATCCCGTTTACATTTCCGCTGCGGTTACGGGGTGTTACAGAAGTTGGTATCAGAGCCATTGGTTATAAAGATTTAGGATGTCTTTAAAAGATACCTAAAATATAACCAGTAGCTCAAGTATTATAGGATTTTAATATCAACTAATAATTTATAGTGACGAGATCTGGATGAACTTGGATGGACAAGTGAGTTATTATGGTCCGGAACATAATAACAGACTTGTCCGCACGAGGGAATTCAGGGGAAGTCACGGGGAACGTTAATAGGTAAAAATGGCAACATATGTGTAAAGTATTTAATATTATTTATACGTGCTAATGTGTATATATATATATGTGTACATATCTTGTGGGTACATGTATTGAGAAATAGGACTCGGATAGGGAACCGGGGGATGAAATAATAAAAGTACCGAGGATGCTGAAATTTCGAGAGCATCGGTTGATGATAAGTCTGACTTATCGGGCCATAGTTATGATAGTACCAAGTTAGATCTCCCGTTTGATATTAACCAGAAATATCTAGTGACCGTCACTCCCAACCAAAATTAACAAATCCCTTACCCTACCAATACCGGTACCGTATATCTTAATAACCCCCTATGTTCACCCGAACCGCCGACCCTCACGTACGGACGGACCTGTACCTGAACCCATTCTTATTCCATTAAGGTAAATAAATAAATAAATAAAATAAATAATAATAATAATAATAATAATAATAATAATAATAAATTTGATAATAAATGAGCAGATAAAAATAATATATGGAAATATATATATGTATTTCTCACTCTCAAACATATGAGACATACCACCTCCAGATCGAGAATTACCGATTTTAGCAAACCTAGAACGACTGAGGACATTGACTGAGCAAGTGATAGAGTTTCCCATAATAGTAATTGATAATATTTGAAGGCAACATGGGTTGCGCGAATACCTTGAACCTTGCAACTCCCTATGTTATCCTTACATCCGTTAGATGCCTATACCCATGTATACTCGAATAGAATGATTACCCATACACAAAGAGGTGTTGGAATCATTGTAGCATAGTTGGTTATTCGTTCGTAGGTGGTATACCGTGTATGCCCGATATACGAATAGACACGGATATTATAACTCCGTGGTACGTAATCGTTTGGTGCTCACGGTGAGCATGTATCGGTTATGCTGACATGCAGAAGGATATTGAAATCAAGCATATTAAAACATTAATCCTTATTGAGAAAGATCTATATGTCAGTTGGTGACAAGGGTTATGAAACATATTTAAACGTTAACCGACCTCAGGTTAAGTCCATGTGTTATTATATTTGTGGGACATATATATACTAGATACTGGTATGTGTAATATGTATGATAATATTTGGTGTGTATGTGTACCTGCTGTTATGATTGAGCTGGTAACGAGTTATACGGTGAGATTAGTATTGATTACTGCGTACGGGATGGGTACGGCAGAATGACATAAAAAGAGTAACTCCAATGATGGAGATTGATATGATTCAGTTGATTGCTCAAAGATAGCAGATGATGATACCGAATGTCGTATCACAGATCACTGCTAGTGTTGATGCAAATGTGATCGCAGAATTATAGATCGAGCAATCACATGATTATAAATATTTCAATTCTTAGTGTTATTACTAAGAGTGATAATGTCCCACCGAATACTATTATGACTACAAGTATTAGTTATAAACTAAACATGAATAGTAGTCGTAATGGATTAGATCCGGTATGAAGGATATGTTTGTTGGTTGTGTTAAGGAAATTATTAATAGTTACTGATGGTAAAGGGAGGAATAGATTAGCGAGTGGATAGGAAAGATCGAAATGGTTAAGGATATTGGCAAGAGTCTAGAACATTTTGTAGTGAAATATGCTACAGATATGTTGGTAGATTATGTTGTATCATGATGGAACACGATGGTACAAAATTATAGTTAGAAAATTATTACTCAGATGATATAGTCGGAATTTAAAATTCTTGGGCCAGAGCACTTTTATTCAAGTAATTAAGTTCAGAGATTGGAAACTGAGCTATGGAAGATAGAAATGTTGTGTGCTGATCACTTAGAACGCGCTAATCGTTTAAAGGAATTGTCATGTCTGGTAACATGGCTAATTACTCCTGAAACTAAGCGAAGTGAGCGCTATATTGGGGACTAACTCCATCGATAAGGAGTATAGTCAATCCTGTAAAATATACAGCCTTTGGAAGGGTTGTGTCACAAGCCAGCATTGATATATTTGACGCTATGGGAAGCGGACTAGAAGGACGTTAGGTGAGACGTCGAGTGTTAAAGAAGAGAAATGATAAAGGTATAGTGCAAGATAGGCTTTTGAATAAGTAGGTATGTCCTACAACCCAGAATTATACTAAGACTAGTTATGGTGTGAAAAACAAGAACCGCATGAAGGGTCCTTCCCCAAATGTGGAAAATATGGTTATCGGCAGGAAGAAGAATGTCGAGTGATAGTAGGCCACAGGTGTGGTAAAGATGGACGTAATGCCCTAATTGTAGAACCAATTGAAGCCATGTGAACCGGCAACCCCAACCCATTCGTGTACAACCACTCCGAACCCAACAGCTTCAATAACAATCCATCCTAAGAAATCAAATTATGCCAAACAGTTTAGGTACATATATTTATATTTTATTGTACGGGAATCGTACGGAAATGTACTAAGATGGTAATTGTCTGAGTTGCTAACATTCTAAGGCCCCGGAACACGAGTGATTAACTGAAAGCCGGTAGAGTGTGGATAGTACTATTGGTCTGAAAAACCAAACTGGTCCGGCATGGATTTGCTGATGTTTCCCAGCCAGTTGCACATGTCTATTTTGTTGTTATTTATTTTGCTATGTAATGTTAGACATAGCGGTTTGGGGCAGGTCCGTGGGCGGGGGATATGCCACGGGGGTTGTGTGTGATAGTCAGAGGTTTCACTTGTGGGCTCAGCATAATTACATCGATAATATTATATTTTGATAATGATTTATCATGGTTTACCCGAATTGTGAAACTCACCAACTATTCGTAGTTGACCCGTTTTCTCACATGCTTTTCAGGTACAATTAAGATGAAGTGATTGCTTACGTGCTAAATGCTTGATGTGTGTAAGATTTGCGTGCGGGATGTTAGGATACATTATAATAAATAGAATTATGTATCGTATTGTATGATGTGTGTATCACCTAAACGGTAATGAAATATGAGATAATGTAATTTGAAGTATATTAATGTATTCAGTTTTCTTTATAAACAATGTGGCTGATATCAGAGGTGTCTGTTGCATCCCGTTTACGTTTCCGCTGCGGTTACGGGGTGTTACAAATAGTAATTCGCTAAGTCTACTTCGTTCACCTATTTACATGATAGCGAATCACCTGATTCGTTACAGGTTGGTAACGAATTAGGGTGATTATCACACGAATGACATTTCTTTTTAATTATTTAATTAAATTTAATTACCTTTTTGAAATTAAATAAATTATTCCAACCGTCTAAACGCGTAAATATATTAATTACACAGGACATATGAAATTAAATACACCATTTATAGATAAACAGATTGTGCTAAATGTATATTACAGCTTCACGTTCCTTATATTCGTTTATACTTATACAGTACAATGGCCGATCAAGTGAATCAAGATCCACCGGTTGCTGATCAAGGGCAACAAGAACAACCACCACAAGAACAACCACTACAAGTACAACGAGAAGATGTTATTTTATTACCTTATGACACAAAACACAACATATGTGCTTATATTGATCAAGATATTGCTGATGTTGATGTGTGATGTTAACATTCTTAAGACGCTCAGTGATACGTTATGCAATCACTGCTCGACCTAAAGTGTATCTGAGTATTATTAGGCAATTTTGGGATACTGCTGAGGTTGTTGAGGTGGAGAATCACATTAGATTCATGATTAATAGAACTGTTATAACAATTGATGTGGGAGTGGTTTGCCGTGTGCTTTGATTTGGTGACAATGATGACAACTCGAGTGAATTTGATAAGAAGTTGATAAACGATTTGTTTACTCGTCTACGTTATGGTGGTGGTATTGATGAATCTATGCTGAAAAAGAATGGGTTATGTCCACCATACAAGTGTCTTCTCCATGTCTTGATTCATTGTATGAGTGGTCGTCGTGGTGGTTTTGATCAATGCAGAAGTAGTATACAATCAGCGTTTGTTGCACTTATCCTCAACAAGCCGTTTAACTACACTGAGCTAGTTTACGATCATCTGAAAGAACAAGTTCAGCAAACACTTCAAAAGAAGAAATTTTTAATGCATCCTCGATTTCTACAGTTGATCATTCAAGACTTAATCCCCAATTTAGTTATTAATCAAAATCAGGTGAATGATGTGCTTCCTATGGAACACATGAAGGCTGATACCGTACATAGAATGTTGGTCTATAGAAAGGAGAGACCACAAGACAAGCGCATGATTGGTCATATAATTAATCCAAATTATGTATGTCCTCCTAATGAACGCTGGATTCACGACGACTCGGATTCTGAGGGTGAAGGGGGAGAAGGTGGAAACGATGATGATGAAATAATGATGGAGATGGTTGGAATAGTGGAGCTGGTGATGCTGCTTTTCAAGAACAACAAGATGCAATAAACGTTGCGTTAGCTGCCACAATTCAAGCTCAACAAGAAAGAAAGAGAAAAGGGAAAGCAGTGGCAATTGGAGAGCCATCAATGAAAAGACGAGTGTCAGCTGGGGCTGGGGTAATCATTGGTGTGCCACCTACTTCTAGCACTCCGATGCTCACATTGACGACGACATTGGTATCTCATGAAAGACTTGGTTTAATTCCACAAATGGCGTTATCTGAAATACCAAGGCCTCCTGCTACATTGTCTATTCTCCCTCCAACACCATCTATGAGGCCTCTTCCTCCTCCTCCTCCTCCTCCTCCTCCTCCTCCTCCTCCTCCAAGTGATGTCTCTTTTCTAAGAATTACTAGGCCTCAGGGACCAATCCAACCAGTTCATCCCTCATTGTACAACCTGCCACCGAACCGTTAGACTGAGATGCTATTAAATCTTCTTCATTTATATGAAAACCAAATGGCTGCTGATCATCAGAATCAAGAACGTCTTATGGAGAATCAAAGACGGATGATGAGTTATATCTCATTTTGTCAAAAGGAGACTAAAGCGCTGCGTGCGATTGTTGTGTCTCAGGGGTGAAAATGAAGGAACAAGAGGATCTAATCTTGCAATTAACTTGCAAAGAGGATGCCTTAAAGAAAATCAAGAACAATGATGAAGATCCTGACGAATCTGGTGCAGGAGGTGAGCCTAAACAAGCGCACGGCTCATCTTCTGGTACTGGTACAAGTGGCGGTGATTTGGATAAACGGGTTGTTGTGTATAAGGATTCAACGGCTGTTAAGCCAATTGAAATGATTGAGGCCAACACTGTGATATTTATGGATGGATCGAGGGTGGTTAGAAGTGTGGTAAACAGGGATGAGATAGAGATGGGTGAGTTTTTTGATAGGTCTCTGACACGGGAGCAGATTTCCATACTGCCTGGGTTGAATGACGAACAGTTGACCGTGTTAGAGATTGAGCCAGACATTGAAGTGATGAATGAGGAAGGTATAACAGATGATCCGTCTATTCAAATGAATACGGATTTTATCTATGAAAACGAGGATGTTGAGATGGAATATGCCACTGCTGAAGAGTATCCGAAGTTGTTTCAACACACAAACGTTGATCAAGGTGCTCCGGTATTCGATGAAAAAACGGTTAAAGTCGCTGAGGATGATTTGGCAAAGGTATCTAAGGGTAAACTGGCAGTTGATGCAGTATACAAATCACTTGAAGTCATATCCGATGCTGATATTGCTAAGTGGTTCAGCTACAAAGCGGCGGGTAAGATTATCAAGGCGTATAGACATGTTGATCAAGAACGAAAAGACATAGCTACAACTTGGGTCAAAGAAAACCAAGTAACCTCCTTCAAGACTGTATCCAAGGTACATGGTGATATCGTCTCGTGGCTATATGATTCCGAGCTTAAAGTATGTATAATTAAATGGGAGAAGGGGATCCAGTACTACGAAACGATAATGGACGTTCTGACATTACCGCGTTGGGATGTTTGTAACCTCGCGCGTCGTCCATTTATCAATCGTGGTAGCTACCGGACAGCTGAGTGGTTTCATCAACACTTACTGTTCGAGGTCAATCATGGCTTCAAGTTCTTCAAGCCCCAGGTCCCGAGACGTAAACGTATTGACGAGATTGATCCTAGGACTGGCTGGAGGAAAATGGTCCTTAAGGTAAAGCCGCCAAAGACGATGAAGCAGGTACCTGTGAAGACGATGCCCCAACAGATGCATCTCTCGTTCAACCGCTGGTACTATGACAATCGTACTGGCGAGGCCGTCATTGTACTTGGTAAAGGACTGAAGACTGAGCTTATCAATATAATCGACCCGATGTGGTTGGTTAATTTATCTGAAACAGATAATGATGTGCTACACAGGAGCCAGATTCTGATCGAGCGCAATGAAGACTACGACCTGGCTATGCAATTCCAGCGCGTTGTGCGTGTTTGTCATGAAAATGCAATTCATAGTTGTAGAGACTGGCAGTCCAAGCGTTTCAAGTAACTTCAAGACAAAGAGCTCAAGACGAGGGGGTGTCTGTTAGTGCACGGTTTTGCGTCTTGAGTCTTTGTAATTATCGTTAACGTATTTGTTTTATGTTTAATGTAATAAACAATTAAGTTATTCTCTAGTTCGTTATATGTAATGTCTAGTTCGCTAAGGTTGTTTAGCGAACTAAGACTTAAGTTTATTCCCTCCTGATTCGTTAGGGGATGTTAACGAATCAAGGGGTGATTCGTCAAGCTATTTAAGTTATTTATGTATGTAACGAAGTTGTTGTCTTGTTCGCTAGGGAATGTTAGCGAACCAGACCTATCTTCTATTTATAGTGAACTATGTTCACGTTTAATTAAAGTTTTGGGAGATAATTAACGAAACTCTATCCAAACTCTCTCTCGATCTTCATCTTAATATTATACAACTAATAATACATATACTGATAATACATATACACATATAACACTTAATCAAACGCAATTAGAGCTAGATCTATATTAAGGTATTAATCGAATTAACACAGATCCGAGATCTGTTATAGTTATTGGATTGATTCTATGGGTTCCAACAGAAAGAAGTCAAGAGAATTAAATGTTGATGAAAATTTTTTGTAATAGCATGGATTTGAACCCCATGGTTTTCTTTGGAAACCAAAAAGTGAAATCCAAGTGTCAAAAGCAACAGATGTGAGAGATGTTTCAATTGGAAAGGATTATGTGGTGCAAGAATGCAAAAGTATAATTCCATATGTGAAAAGTCCAACTGATAGTGGTTATGAATCAGATGAGTCTAATGGTTGTGAGATAGTTTATGAAATCCTAAGCCTAAACACAACCCTATTCAACACTTGTCCATGTCAATGATGAATTGCAAGTTGATTCAGCTTGCATTTCATTACCAAACTGACCATTTTTCTTTGATATATGCAGGAACAGTCCACACCAGTCAATGAAGTTATATGGACAGTGGATGTTCCAGACATATGACATGTGACAAGAGGTCACTAGTTAATTATTAAGAGGAGTTTGAAGGCCCAGTTGCATTTGGGAGTGACGAAAATGTTGGAAAGATTGGGGGCAAAGGAATCTTGACAAATGGAAAAGTTACATATGATAATGTGTTCAATGTTGAAGGATTATAATATAACCTTTTGAGTATTTCTCAAATGTGTCATAAAGGTTATAAGGTTGGATTTGATGATTCACATTGTTTCATCATCAAACCTGAATTTGTATTTCCTCCTGACATGATTATGATGATGGCTTCAAGAAATGGGAATTTGTATGAATTGAACATGAAAGATGCCATTTCAAGGGGTTGTAAATTCTTTGTATCAAAGGGCACTGAAAATGAAACAAAATTGTGGCATATGAAGCTTTGTCATGTCAACTTAAAGAACATGAACAAACTTGTGACAATTGCATCAAAGGTCATGTAATTGGTTTGCCTACAAAGGAGTTCAAGCTTGATGACAATTGCATCTCATGTCAAAAAGGCAAGTAGCACAAGTCATCACACAAGACAAAGCTCATCAACACAATTGATCATGTGCTTGAGATGCTCCACATGGATCTCTTTGGTCCTGTGAGTGTTCCAAGTATTGGAAAGAAGAGATATTGTCTTGTGATTATTGATGATTTTTCAAGATACACTAGGGTTTATTTCCTAAGTACGAAAGATGAAGCTACTGAACTGATTAATATTTGTGTAACCAGGGTTGAGAATCAGTTGGATGCTAGGGTTTAAGTGATGAGAAGTGATAATGGGACTGAGTTCAAAATGGGGTTATGAATGAGTTTTGCACTGAAAAAGGAATTCTCCAACAATTCAGTGCTCCTAGAACTCCTAAACATAATGGTGTTGCAGAGAGAAGAAACATAACACTTATGGAAGCTGCAAGAACCATGCTAGCAGATTCTCTCTTGTCTGTTACCTTTTGGACAGAAGCTATTAACACTGCTTGCTAAGTTCAGAACAGAGTCCTTCTCAACAAAAGTCAAGATAAAACTCCTTATGAGATTCTGTATAAGAGAAAGCCCTACATCAAACCATTTGGTTGCAAATTTTCACTGTTGAACGCCAAGGATTGTCTCAACAAATTTCAAGCAAAATCCTTGGATTGCTTCTTTGTTGGTTAGTCAACACACTCAAAATCCTACAGAGTATATGTCAAAGATCATTTGAGTGTGATTGAATCTTCAGATATAATATTCAATGAAAATCTGTTCAATACAGTAGATGGTGTTGCATGACTGTTTGATCTTGAGAAGTTAGTCAAGTCATTCAAGATTTATCCTGAGGACTTTGATGAAACTTTGTATAAAACAAGTGAAATTGAAGAGAGTAATTAGAACAAGATGGATTTGGACAAATTATGGTCCATGGTTGCTGGAAAAAGAAGTGAATACAAATTCATAAAGGATCCTTCAATGCTTGAAAATGAACAAGTTCAAGATCAAGACTAAGGTCAAAATCCAGAACAAGATCAAGAAAATGGTAATTAAGACAATTAGTTAGTTAATGATGATCAAGTCCTGAATGAAGAGGATCCAAGCAACCAAGATGAAGTGCAAAGATAAGCTTCAAGAGAAGCAAGATTTGAAGATTTATTTCAAAGCTTGAATATGGGAAACAATGGTGCATCTGCCTCACAACAAAACAATGAAGAAGCACCAGAGTTTCATGATGCAAAAACTGATTTGATCATTGATGAACCAGATCTCAGTGAATGAAATCTTGACTCTACTGTGTCTACTGATGAGATTGTTCAATCCTCTTATGTTGAAAGAAATCATCCACCTGAGAACATCATTAGAGATATCAATGAAAGAGTTATAAGAAGTTCTTCTGAATCTACACACATTTGTTTGTACACCTACTTTCTACCCTAAATTGAACCTAAGAACATTGTTCAAGCATTGAAAGACAACTGTTGGGTAGAGGCAATGCATGAGGAGTTGGCCCAATTCAGAGATTTACAAGTGTGGGAACTTGTAGATAGGCCAACAAACAGATATGCCATTGGAACTAAACGGGTTTTCAGGAACAAAAGGGATGAACGAGGTACTGTGATTAAGAACAAGGCAAGACTTGTTGCTCTGGGATGTCTACAAGAAGAACGGATAGACTTTGAGGATGTTTTGCTCCTGTGGCAAGACTTGAGGCAATAAGAATCTTCTTAACCTATGCTGCCTCAAAGAATATAAGGGTATTCCAGTTAGATGTCAATCTGCTTTCTTAAATGGAAAAATAGAAGACGAAGTGTATGTGTCTCAACCACCAGGATTTGAGGACCTTGATTATCCTAGCTGTATATGCTAAAAAAAGCTTTGTATGTATTACATCGAGCTCCAAGAGCTTGGTATGATGAGTTATCTAATCACTTACTTGAAAATGGTTTCTCAAGAGGAACTATTGACAAGACACTCTTTTACAAGAAACGAGGAAGATATTTGCGTCTATTACAAGTATATGTTGTTGATATCATTTTTGGCTCAACCAATGAACAAATGTGCCACGAATTTGAAGATGTGATGAAATCAAAATACTCAATGAGCTCAATGGGAGAAATGAACTTCTTTCATGGCTTGAAGTTCAATAAAAGGCTGATGGCATCTTCATATGCCAGTCTAAGTATGTGCCGGACATTTTGAACAAGTTCAAATGTCAAGATTTCAAAACTGCTTCAACACCCATGGACACTCATGAGAAAATGATAGCAGATGAAAAGAGGGAGCATGTTGATGAACATGAATATAGAGCCAGTGGCGGATTCATGGCTAAAGGAGGGTGGGCCGGTGCCCACCGTCCTATCTAAAACATTAGTGTATTATATAGATCAAAATCCTGACTTTATGGCAAGTGCCCACCATCTAATCCTACTTTAAGGAAAATGCCCAAAAGATTTTTTCAAAAAGGTTGGGCTCATAAGCATAGAAAAAGAAAATGAATGTTTTCTAGGTGACCTGGTTTATTTGTGAAGACTTGTGACATCGAAGGAGGAAGATGACAATAAAACTTTATTTAAAATAATACAAAAGGTAAAAACATTAGAGTACAGCAAAAGCTAGTTAGGATAAAAAAAACTTTCTCTAGACCTTTTTGTTTTGTTCTTTGATTAAATATTACTTTTATTTTTTTTTAGGTTTTTAAGGGTAAACGAGATTAGTGGTTTTTTTAACGGAGAGGTTATATTATCTAGGAGACATGAACTCAAAACTTTCTAAAGTTTTAGTGTTTTAAAGGTTTTGTTTTTTTTATCAATGGATCACCAACTCATCAACAAATGGGATTACTAGTTATTTCGGCAAACAATTGAAAAAAGAAGTTTTTTCCACAAAATCACCCTTAGTCACTGTCACGGAGTCATATCATATGAGTTATTTCCACAAACTTAATAACTTAAAACATAATTGTTAGTAATCCAAATCATATCGACGATGATTGATTAGGGCGATGGTGGCGGGGGTGAGGTGGGGCCCGAGATGGGTAATGTCATGCGGGTTGATCGGGAATTTTTATTAGAATGTATATTTAATTAGTGTAGAAAACTAATATAATTTTTATTAGATCCTCTAAAACGACGTTAATCGGTGTATTTTTTTATAATTTTATTTAAATATTGAATTACTTATGTTATTTTATCATATTCTTTTTTGTTTAACCTATTTTCCGCCAATCAGTAATTCAGTATTGTGCCCCCCGTACGAAAACTTTCTGTATCCGCCTCTAATGACAACAGTCAAGAGAATCTTCAGATACTTGAAAGGAAAACCAGATTTGGGAATGCGGTTTCCAAAGAACCAGTCCTTTAATTTCATTACTTATACTGATAGTGAATATGATTGATGCAACATGAGAAGGAAGTCAACTTCAGGAGGATGTCAATTTTTGGGAGACAGGCTAGTGTCATGGCAGTGCAAGAAACAAACTACAGTGTCCATCTCAACTGTTGAAGCTGAGTACATTGCTGCATCTGCATGCTGTGCACAAGTTCTATGGATTCAGAATCAAATGCTGGATTATGGTCTGAATTTCTTGAACACTCCTATTTTCATGGATAATACTGCCGCATTTTTCATTATTAAGAATCTTGTTCAACATTCTGAGACCAAGAACATTGAAAGCAGACATCATTTCATTAGGGATTGTAATGAAAAATGTCTAATTGAGATGAAAAGAGTTGACACAAGTGATAATTTGGCTGACCTATTCACCAAACCACTTGATAGAACCAGATTCCACTTTCTACTGAAAGCATTGGGAATGATCAACTCAGATGAAGTCTGATTAATGATGTGTGCCTTTATGTGCTAATTGACTATCTTGATAAAGTGTCTAAGTTATTGTTGTGTATGTTTGAATATGTTACTGTTTGATGTTCACTGATGTATGCTTAATTGATTATCTGTATAACTTAGGTATATTTGATGCTTAGGTTAATGATCAATGATTTATGTGTGAATCTGTGATCTTGATGTTAACTGATGTACGTTTAATTGATTATCTGAGTAACTTAGGTAACTTTGATGCTTATGTTTTTCTATCAGTTAACATAAGTGATATTCTGATAAGTATTTGGAATGACT
This sequence comes from Bidens hawaiensis, assembly GCF_021521415.1. Taxonomy (NCBI): domain Eukaryota; kingdom Viridiplantae; phylum Streptophyta; class Magnoliopsida; order Asterales; family Asteraceae; genus Bidens; species Bidens hawaiensis. The sequence continues at coordinate 20,114 of NW_027495203.1, read as the reverse complement.
TATTTGCATGTGTACTTATCTGATATTTTGGTTATGATACTTGTTGAATATGTTTAATCTGATATGATGATGTTATTAGGAAATGTTAGACTATGCTTTGTGTTATGTCTGTTTGTTTTGATGACGTCATTTATGATTGTGATTTGAATATGTTACACTTTTTTGTGTCAAAATGTGTTTGCTCAAATGAAAATTTTTCAAGTAAATTTTGATCAAAACATTTCTGACAAAACAGAGCAAGTTGATTAATGGTGCAAAGATATGATAAGATTATTCAGTTTAAGCTTTATAGAAGCTTAAGAAAGGGTGTTTAAATGAAAATTGATCCAACCCTTTGGGAAATGATAGTACATTAACTATTTGGCTAATCATATGGATTTAATAGGCTAAAAAGACACTTAGTGCAGTCACTGACATGTATTATTGCTTTCCCATGATGTGTAAAATCGAAGGTGATATAAACATAAAGAACCTGCTAAACTTAATGTGGAGTTACATTCTTTTCGAATGATGGGCAGAAAAGTGAATATCCAGTCATACACGAGCCCGTTGGTATTTGGTCCCCAAAATGAAGTATTTATTTGAGAATGACAAAGAACACAAGTGAAAAAACATATTGATTATACAACACAATGTCGTTATATATGTTTACAATCTTATGTTACAAAAAAAAAAGTTATGTCATTAAAAATTTTACCAAATGTCAAGGGGTCGAAGTCAATTCGGGGTGATATGGGGAAAGCCAAATAAGCCTTGAGAATAGATATGGAGCATCAGAAAGCAATATGTGTTATTTGTTTAGTATTATGAATCCTAAATGAACCTCAATCATATAACCAAATAAATGAAATTCACGCTAAGTCTAGACCTGCTGTTAACCTATCTAATCTGTCATAATAATGCTGTGAATGAAGTATTGAGAAGCAACTTAGTCAATATGATCCCATGTTGAGATCTTTTCATAAAAAGAAAGAAAATGATTTGAAAGGAAAGATAACTGAAATTTGATATCTTAATGCACAATTTGCTCTTAAACAATGATCTTTTATGATAAAACTATTTGACATTTGGTTTAAGACAAAAATAGTTGCATTTTACCTTCAGAAGGTCTGAATATGTATTTTCGTGTAAGGTTTAATGATTTTCAATCTTTTTAGCAAACTTAGATGATTTTGTCTAAGTTTATCCTTTTCGAGCATGCTTTGATGTTTTACAAATTCCGGGTAGACTTCACTGTTTTACTTGAAGTTTAACTTTTCTAGAAAGCTTGATATTTGATTAAGTCTGAATATGATGTTCCTAGCAAGCTTTCATATAGTTTATACTTTCTAGCATACTTTGTTGTTTTGATTGAAAGTACAACTGTTTCTAGCAAGCTATTTGATATGTTTGATAACGCTGCTTTCTAGCAAGCTTTGATGATTTCTAAACTTTCTAGCAAACTTAATTGTTTTATAGGTTGTTTAGGTCACTATAGCAAGCTATGAGATTAAATCTGTTGGTTATAGCAAGCTTTATTGTTTTTGGACTTTCTAGCACAATTAGGTGTTTTGATTGACTGTTTGAACTCATTCTAGCAAGCTTTGTGATTATGAATGTTTAAGTGAATTTTTCTTATATCATCGGGTAAACTTGATGTTTTAGCTGTTATAAGTTCTTGTTTAGCATAGTTCATGGTTGTGAATAAGATTCCTTGAAATTACAAGTGTTTTTGGGCAAACCTTGTTTACCGGGCACACTTTATGTTTCAGGCAAACTTTGAAAACTTTAAGTGTTTTCTTAACATTCTTGGCAACTTCAAAACTTTACTTTTCGAGTACACCTTGTGTTTAGAGGCCTTCTCTAGCAAACTTTGCATTCTTAAAGTGTTTTGAGCTTACTTTACTTCAAAGTATATTTGACTGAATATTTGTTGATTGTTTATGAAATTTCGGGTAAGGTTTGTGTTATTCAGAAATTCGAGCAACGTTGATTATTAGAAATATTTCTAATTTGTTATTTATGGGTGTCTTAATTGATTCCTAGCAAGATTGCCTATTTGATGATTTATACTTAATTATTTGTCTTGTGATTTATTTTTCTAGCAATCTTGTATTTCGAGTAATGACCAGTGTACAACCATAAGAAAGAATCAAAAGAACTTTTTTAGAAACTTTTCTTTCAACCAATGATATACCTACACTTTAATGACCAGTCAGTTTTAGCACATCAGACAATTCATTTATCTTAGTAATGAAATATGCTATATTTAAAGACTTTTTGTATCAATATAAACTCACAATTGTGTGTAGGTATTCATATTGTTCAAAGACGAAGGTTTCAATTGAAACATCTTGTGTCTTTAATTTTTATTTCCCGTCTTTCTTAATAAAGTTTCAATATTTCAGTATTTCTTTCACTGATTTCTATCTTATGTGTCTGATCATTACAGATCAAAATGGACTCAATTCCAAGTAATTCAAAATCTTACAAGAATCATTTATCAGAATTTAAAGAAGAACTGAAGAAAGAAATAAAGAATGTTCAAACCCTGATTTCTGAGGTTAAGAAGACCTCAGCTGCACCAAAACAGGGGGAGAACTCACCAAAACAGGGGGAACTCATTAAATCTTCTTTCAATGTACGATGATCATAACTCAAATTGTGAAAAATCAGATGACTCTCCAGAAAAGGAAGATGATCAAATAAATGAGAATAAGAAGCTCAAGGGAAAAGAAATTGCTCTAGAAACTGATAAAACACAAATCATTAATTGTCCAAAAGTGAATACAAAGGTCTTGGACATAGATGAATCTGAATCAAAAGCCAAAAGGGTCTATGAGCAAACAAATGACTGAAATCCAAGACAGAGAGTTTCTAAATCAAATGTTATTTGATAAGGAATTTGAAGAACAAATAATAATGATAAAACAGTTTGAAGCTGAGAAGAAATTAAGGGATAAATCTTACGATGAAACTAGAAAAGGGATCCCACAAGAAGTGATTGAGGCATTATTAAATGATGAAGAAATTCCGAAAGGAACGCTAGTGTCACTTCTAAAGTTAATTCAAAATGAAGAAATAGAGAGATCTGTAAAAGAAAAACTTGACGGTGTACTTGAAAAAGTTAAGAAAGCCTTGGTTAATGAAGATGCACAAAAGACTGTCAAGAAAAATGAGTCAGATAAAGAAAAACTAAGAAAGACAGAAGAATTAAGTGAAAAGATGAAAATAAAAACTTTTTAAAAAGATATGGTGGGAAATCAAAATATCTTGTGGAAAATGGAATTCCTTTGGAATTTGTGAAAACAATGATAAAGAAAGATATTATGAGAAATTTCAAAATCTTCAAGAATGAGAATGACAAGGAAATAACCAAGAAGATGATTCATCAACCAAAGGTTGAGAAATCTGAAATCATGAATGCAAAGAAAAGAAAAAGGCCAGGGTATACCTCAAGGAAGTCAAAATCAGAAGGATTCAATGTACCTGATCCTACAAAAGGAGAAAGGGTTGTGGAAGAAAATTCTTTAGTAAAAAATGAGAACTTGTCAAGCGGATTGTTTTATGAATCTAGGGAGAGGATCTGAAGGTTCTAATGGAAAATGGAGAACTAAGATCAATATCTCTCAAAGAAGACTTCAAAGCTTTCATTATAGAACAATTAACTAAACTTGCTACACTACACTTAAATGATTATTAGAAATGACAAAGGCCCACTAGTGCACGATAGTCTGATTTGTTAAGATATTTGAGAAATCAAGCAAAATTGGGATTTCCATTTTTGAACAAAAAGAAAAATCTAGAAACAACAATCTCATAAACTTAGAAACCAAAATTGTTGAAACATCTAAGATTAGAGGCTGGAAACTCAAAAAAGTTAAAAGCTTTAAGTCTTTATGATTACATTTGATTTGTCATGTTCATGTGACAGATCTTTTCGATATGTATTTTTGATTTTGATATGTAATTTTGATTTCGAAACTTGATATGTATTTTTGACTAAGTGTATGTAACATTAGAGGTGTTTTTGGTACAGCTGAGGTGTTCCAATCTAGGGGGATATTGTTGGGATGAGAAAATGCTCAAAGGAAGATTGGAATCTTCCTAACCTCTCAAGAATAGGCTAAGTATGGAATCCGAGCACACTTAGACCTCCGATCAATCTTTTTACTTAACCGAGCAAGGTATTTTGCCTTTTGGGCAAGGTTATCTTCAAGAAGTCTTCTTAAGTGATAATCCGAGCAGGGTTCACTTCGTCTAGCAAAGGTGTTCTTCAAGTCAAGCATGGTTTGATTACTAGCAAACTCTTGACTAAACCAAGCTAATGAAGCCATGTACTTTGGAATATCTAGCAAAGTTTGATTAATAAATAGTAGTCCAAGCATGCCTGAAGAAAGTTGATCAAGAATTATTCTAAGGACTTTCTCTAGCAAGGTTCAACTCCTAGCAAGCTACAGTGCTAGCAACACAAGTCAAATAGTGTTACCAGCACACTTCAGTTATCTTAATAAGTTATCCATTAACAGAGAGTTGAAGGGATTCATGAAGAACAATTAGCTCGTAGGACCATATCGAGCAAAGTGTGCTATGGTCAAGAAGATTGAAGTCTGATAGGTGAATATTTTTTGAGGAAAATATTCTAAGTAAAGTCTACCCGGAGAACTGTTCCCCGGCACACTTTGGTTACCAGGTCTTCCCGAAGAAGACAAAATCTTCAAAGCTTACTCAAAGACCTGTTTTACACTTAGAATCTTTTGTAATATGTTTTTCTGATTATGTATCAATCATTAGGGTTACCAGAAGGAATGACAGCTGTCAGGAGACAGGCCTATAAAAAGAATAATCTAAGGCACGCCTCCGAGGCACAACACACAACCTACACTCAACATAACCTGAAATATTCCTTACATTGAGTGTGACGGCTGATCTTGTACGGACAAACATTCCGTGCACAAACCCTAATCGATTTTCATTTGTATGAATCTTTCTATAAATGGATCTTTCGAGTTAATGTTTGTAAGTGTTATCTTAGCATTTATTGTGCAACAGATAGTGTGTTAGTGATTCCACCGTTAACATACTATTGTTCTTACCTTATATAGTAGGTCGTTAACCTTCTTGTCAACACTTTAATATTGTGGGTTACGACATATTTGTGAGTGATATATCTTATTGATAGGGACCGACAAGTATAATTTTTAAACTAAATCAGCCTGTATATCTAGTCTGGTTATGGTTGTTACGCACTAAACATGTCAGTAGTCTTACATTGTGACATTGTACGTTATGAAATGTTAAAAACCAGACATGGCTCAGTTTCACCGTTTTCCATGACTGGCCAAGTTGATTGTTTACGCGTTTAGGAAATAGGTAAGATCACACAAACTTAAGTAAACATACTGTATGATAAAATGATTTGATTTATAAAAGAAATCTAAGATTTCAGTATCTGGGTTGATCGCAGGTTCGTTTACATTTTCATACAGATTTTATTATACAAAGCGCGCACAATCAACCCGAATTGTCTAGAAATCTCTTAAAAAGTTTGTTTTTATCAAAGTCATTCAAAACTCAGATATTTGACCTCTTTTGACGTTTTGACATACCATTCACTTCGTTAAACATAAAGCTACCGGTTTTGTTAAAACATATATAATTTCAATCTTTAAATTATCATATCAATTTAAGTAATTATATATAAATTATGAGAATTTTTGTACAAATAAATTAAAATATGTAGAATTTTATAAAATAGTTTCAGAATGTTTACAGTTTGTTATTTATTTATGAATATTTATTTTATATGTTATAATTAACCGATGCATAACCCGTTTATAGCCAACGATTCCAGAAAAATCCGATAATTTTTTTGTGTGATCACCGTTCCATAACATAACCCCTGTAAAAATTCCATAACCTAATTCTTTGGAAAAAATAGCTTTTTGTGCGTTTTTCGGCCGCTAAAACCCATTAAAACGCAAATGCACAATATGTACTTAAACATCTCCAAATGATCCCAAATTTTACCAGTGATCTTACCATCACCTTTCTGAGTTCCAAACAAAATCTCATAAGTTTTCAAGAGGTTTAACTATTGTTCATAAATAAATGATAATAAACTATAATAAATTCGCCAAATACTCTCCATTTATCGAAAAATTACCAAATTTGAATAGGGACTCACTTATATGATCCCAAATGTTCCTAAAATGTTTCCCGAAATAAAAACAAGCACGTCACAATCGAAGCACAAACAATCCCTAAACGATTAAACCGGTAATACCTTTGTTAAAGACGATTTAGATCTAGATAATATAGCTTATCAATCGTAGATCTAGGATCTATTTCATTGTTAAACTCTTAACTAGTGTTGATATATATATATGTATATATATATATATGTATTAGTGATATCAGAGCTTTCGGTTGTTTTGAATGCTCTTGATTAAGTCTAATTCAATCAGTAATTGAGTTATGGTTAATTAGTTATTGATATTTCTGAAAGTTTATTAAAACTCATTTGAATTTTGGTTGTTTTTGATAATTATGGATTGATGTTGATTGATCTGTGTTTGAGATGGTTTAATGTATGATTGTGTGGATTGAATTGAGAATTGGTATGGAATTTGATTGAGTTTGAGTTGGAGTTGTGTGTGTACGGAATATAGAGAAAATTTCAGATTTGGTTAGTGGATTGGTTGATTGAGTTTACTAGATAATGTGTATTGAAATCGCGATGTGTGTCCGAGTATTTTGAGCTATTACTTGATCAATTTGGTGTTGACTTGGGATAGTATTACGAATTTGTGTTGGTTATTGGTTAATTATAATTCTAGAGATTTTTAGTTTTCTAGAAAATTAGCATGAAGATTTGAAGATCTTTAGCAAGTGCTTGAAGATTCGTTAACAACCATAATACGTTACAGTTAATTCGTTAACAATATTGATTCGTTACTCTTGATTCGTTAGACACGTGGTCTAATTCGTTAGTAACCCTTCTAACAAACTTGTGCCATGTGGCAAAGTTTGCTATAACCGTTAAACTGTCTAACAACCTTGTTCGTTAGATACTTTAGCAAATTCGTCATCCTGATTTGTTACTCCTTCATCTTTGTTTCGTCACTTTTATTCGTCAATTGACTCATCAATTAATTCTTCTAGTAATTCGTTATAATTCTGATTCGTTAGTGACGTGTCCTTGGTTTGTTACTCACTCGTTATAATCTAATTCGTTGTGACACTGTTCCTCGTTCATTATTCAGACATCAACTAATTCGTGTTCGTGTCTTTGTTTCGTTATTCATATTCAGTTCGTCTATGTTACTTTTCACAGTTCGTTATCTATTTTTCACGTTTAACCCTTGGAGTTTGAATTTTTGATTAAATTTGAACTTGTTTGTTTACAATGGCTGGTTTTATGCGTTGGCATCTCAAAACGCACTAATGCAACAAATATTACATTTGGATGCTGAAATTAATCTCATTCCAAATGTCCTCGAGTGATGAAGTTCAGTGATTTTGCAAAATGGGAACCACATTTTCGTGCACATCTTGGTTCTGTTCATCCTGATTGTCTTGATGAAGTGTATACTATACCGATGATCGGTGATGAGACTACTGGTTTTACTGTTAAAGCTTTTTCACAATATTCCCAAGAAGAGAAGAAAGCTTTAGAGATTGAGACTAAAACATATTCAATTGTCACTATGGCTTTACCTGATAATATATTCCATCAAGTTGGAAGTATCAAGATATGTGCTTCGTTATTTCAACAAGTTAAAATGAGAAGTATGGGAAACACCGAATAAACCAAAAAGGTGATGTTGAAGTTTCAATTTAGAAATATTAACTTGTTAAAGGGAGAGACAGTAGAAGAAATGACTACAAGATTGAATCATCTTGTCGCTGAGATGTTGAAGTTAAAAATAGAACCAAATGAAAGTGATAAGATTGACACTGTGAAGGACGCTTTACCTGCTTTATATTCTACATTTCTTATGGTGTTAAAAGAAAATAATTATATAAAAAACAAAGATTTGACTGCTTCATAGTTTATGTAAAAGATTGAAGCTAGAGAATATGATCTAGAGCGTCAAAAGTCATCAAAAGATGATCCGTCTTTCAATTGAGGAAGTATCCTTTAAGTAGCACTACAAATACGATCACTGCTTTTCTCACTCAAAATGCAAATGTGGGATCTTCAGCTTGTAGTGATCCAAATGCATGTTTTATGGAATCTGGGTACACTGGAAACACTGGGAAATCTGGTGGATCTTCATCTACAAAAAAATTTCACTCCACCATCGAACGTGAACATCAAAGAAGTCGAACATAACTTCTCATTTCTTTGTGCTTTTATGACTTCGTATGAGAAACTGGTGGGTAGTAAAATTGAAACGGGTGAATTAGTTGATGAAGATTATGATCAACTGGACCCTGATGATTTGGAACTTATGGATCTTAAGTGAAACATGGCAATGATCGTCAGGAAAGTGAAAAAATCATGTAAAGAACTGGTAAAGATTTACCAGCATTGAAAAAGAAAATTGGGTTTGATAAACTGAAAGTCAAGTGCTTTAACTGTCAAGAATTTGGTCATTTCGCAAATTAGTGTGATAAACCGAAGAAAGAATATAATGGACCGCGAAATTCTGATAGAAAGGGTGATAATGCTGACAAACCGTCTGGTAGTAACCCGTCTGCTTCGGGATCAGAATCCTTACTGTCTGCTGCTGATAGAACTGATTTGTCTCAGCGGATATTATGCAACGGGAATCAAGCAAACTTGGCTATGTTTGAGATGCATGAAAGCTTTCAAGATGCAAGTGGGAATGAATTTTCATCTGACGACACTGAATCGAATTCTGATTATTCATGTCATATGTAGCCAATGTTGCAAAAGTCGCTAGGCGGTTCCTAGGCTGCCGACCCCCTTGGAGGGAGTACTCGGGGAGTACTCGGACATGATAAATGTAAAGAAAATTAAATTTTGGGTTATATATATATATATATATATATATATATATATATATATATATATATATATATATATATATATTTCAAATATCATAAGTTTACTAATATTTATAAAAAAATAAGTGAATAACAGTATAAATAAGAGAAACACATTTTTAAATACTAAATTATTCTAAAAAATGGTAATCATTAATGAAAAAAATATTATTCGTTCTTTAATATTATAGAAATACGAATTATGTTGTATTTTTAAGCCAAAATAGGCCCAAGTTAACCGACTAGATGTATTTCTTGCTGATGTTAACCACCTTTGAACAATTTCTAATAACTAGGCGGAGTTAAAGAAACTCCCCTTGGCACCATACCTGCAACGAGTACTCGGAGAGTACTCGTCCTTGTAGACCTACTTTTACAAAATTGTATGCAGCCAACCACATTCGCTTGTATGGCCAAAATCGATAAGGTTAGTTCTTCTTCCTCTAACTCTATTAATTTGTCTGGTAATGTGCCAGTTGACTTTGAATCTAATAAGCCTAAGTTACAATCTTTGAAAGCACACAATGACTGTTTGGTGCTGGAAATTGCTTCACTTAAGGATACTTTTGGACAATCATTAGAATCTCAAAATGACAATTAATGATAAAAAATTTCAAGAAATATTGAAACATCGATCCAAGATAATAGAACTTGAAAATGAGGTTCTTGAGTTGAAGAATATATTGGGCAAATTTAGAAATTCATCATTTTTGCTAAATGAAATTATTGAAGTATCAAGTAAGCAAAAAGAATCAAAAAAGGTGTAGGTTTTGTTGATGTACCACCGCCATTTCATAATGATTACACAGCAAATCCTTTTGCTGGAAATAAGGAAAATGTTGTTAATGAACCGATTGTTGAAACAAAATTTAAAATTGGCAATATTAATGTTCAATCTTCATCACAAAAACCTTATATTCAAAGCAAAAAGGTATTTGTTGAAAATAGTGTTTGAGAAAGTAATCGTTGAGGATGTATTTGAACCGGGTTTTGTACACAAAAATCAAGACATTCCACGTTCAAATCACATTCTATGTGAACCTCATGAATTTGAGGAGGCTGTGCACGGTTCAAATACAACTCAAGTGGAAAAGGAAAAACAAGTTAAGGTTAAATCAAAGAAATCCGAAAAACCAAAGATTTCGGAAGAGGATTTGCTGCGTTTTGTCAATCCTCCAGTTTTAGATTCTTCAACTGGACGTGTGTTTAAACTAAAAGGAATTAGCAAAGTTTTTACTGAGAAATACATTCTGCTTAATCTAATCAAGCCTGAATTGATTGAAAGAGTCTTTCAAAAATGAAACTTCCAAGATTCAAAATCTTGAACAAGAATTTTCAGAAATCTAAGGCATCAAATGTTGTGGATCCTTTAGTAAAAGCAAAACAATTGTTAAAATCCGCTAAAGAGGTTCAATTTGGATTTCTACATGAAAAGGTCCAGCTGCTGGAGTTTTTTATCAACCTTCGGTTGCACATGTTTCTGCACCACCTCACCATGAACGTGTTGATATGAGAACTTGCTTTGTCTGTGGTGAACAAGGTCACGTGGTAAGAAACTGTGGATTGAAGAAATCTCAAAACCTTCATCCATTTCTCAAGGAACAATTTAAACTCGTTCCTGTGATAACGGAGATTTTTAAAAGACCAATGTATGTCGATGATGAAACTCATATTATGTTTTCTTATGTGAATCCTTGTAAAATGGTTCATGTTAAAGAAAAATCGGTTAATGTAAAACCCAAATTTTTCCCAACTGAGCCTATTTATAAGAATGTGAATACAAATGTCGTTCAAGCTGCCTATTTAAGACGAAAGTCTAAACGGTCTATGACTTATTCACAAGTTGCTAAACAACGTTTGAATTCTGTTAATTTTGATTCAACATGTGAAACTCAAAAGGTGACCAAGACTGAGGCTCGGGGTGCCTTTTTGAACTGATCACTTTATGTTTGTGTGTAGGGTTCATCCAAGACTGTGTTTGGTGAAAACTGGATCTTGGATAGTGGATGCTCTCGTCATATTACTGGCAATATCAATCTTTTAACAAATGTCAAAACTATTCAAGGAGGGTATGCCGCTTTTGCTGGAAATTCGGGCGGTATGATAAGGCAAAGTTATGTTTCAAATGGGCATATCACGTTTGAAAAATTCAACTACTGTGGAAAAGTTGATCATAATTTATTTAGTGTGTCACAAATTTGTGATAAGAAGTACACTACCGCATTTAATGATAAGGAGTGCATAATCCTAAAACCGGGATATGTCATTCTTGGAGATATGGTTGTCATGCGGTCTCTTAGGTAAAATGTTATGATCTCTAAGGCAACTGAAAAGGGCACGATTCTGTGGCATAGAAGGATGAGTAATATTCATGTTCTAAAGATGAATTATTTAATGGCTAATGACTTGGTAGAAGGTGATTCCTTGAAACACTTTAAGTTAACTGACCACTGTATTGCATGCAAGAAAGGTAAACAGAAGAAGAAGTCACATGTATCTAAGTTAATCAATACCATCGACACTCCACTGGAACGACTTCATATTCATTTGTTTGGTCCTATGAATCATGTGTGTATCACTGGTGATTGGTACTATTTAATTGTCACTGATGACGGTTCAAGATATTCGTTGGTTTTATTTATGAGTTCGAAAGATCAAACACCCATTCTGATTCAAAATCTAATCACTAATATTGAATCACTGTATAAGTTGAAGGTGAGACGTATTCGAAGTGATAATGGTACGGATTTCAAAAACTATGTATTGGATTTCTTTTGTATTCAGAATGGAATTCATCGAGAATACAGTGCTCCATATGTACCTCAACAGAATGGTGTGGCAGAAATAAAGAATAGAACACTGATTGAAGCGGCTCAAACAATGCTTGCAGATTCTAAGCTTCCGTTCAATTCTGGAACGAGGGTGTGAATACTACTTGTAACACGCTTAATCGTGTTTTAACTGTGAAAAAGCTTCAAATGACTATTTATGAACATCTGAACAAGAGAAAGCCTAAGTTAAAGTACTTGGAACCATTTGGGTGTCCTTGTAATGTTGAAGAAAGATGCGGGAAAATTTGAAGAAAAGGCAATTGAAGGTTACATTTTAGGTTACGCATCCCTAAGAAACGTGTATTTAATTTTACTTCAGGTTTTGTTGCAGAATGGTATCATGTTGATTGTCAAAGGTATACCAAACCTCCTCAAGGTAAAGGACCTGACTGATGTTCAATTATGAGAGATTATTTAATTCATTCACTCAATTAGCCGAGCAACCAGATGAAGACTTGGTGCGCGCTTATTTTGAAGACCAATTTTTACCACCGAGATATTCTGGTTCTGTTTATGTTGATGCTTCACAAGTTGATCTTCCTGATACGTCTGATGTGATTTCGATCTCATTTGATGATGGTAATTTTGTTGATTCCTCCTCAGCTCCTGTGACATTAGTTAATTTTTCGTATTCGTATTTGTATTTGTTGAACCGACCCGTTTTGTCATTTCAATGTACTTGCTTTCTTTTTTAAAGTTATCAATTTATATCATATTCAATAATTTAAAGTTCGTTTTGGTTTACCTTCTATTTATATTGTTCAATTAACGAATCTCTGAGCATTTAAAGTTAATAAAATAATAAATCTCCAAAGTATGTGGGTATAATAAACCCATAAGTAATAGTTATAAAATTATATCAAGTTGTTATTAACATTTGAAAGTTCAAGGTTTAATATGAAAATAAAGTTAAAGAATAAAAGATAAGAATATCCAAAGATGAAGGGTTTAAAGTGTAAATTGAAATTAAATTATATTTAAAAATATTATAACCATCCCAGCCCCCCTGCCCCTTCCCTCCCGTCGGTTTTCCGGTGACCGGCCGGCGGCAACGCAAAACATTTCCGACGAGCATTAAAACCAACCAAAATGCCAAATTAACTCAATTATAATGTTTTAATATCGTTGCACCATCACCTTAATGATTAATCAAGCCATATTACATGTAATAATACCTCGAACATTTGGAATTAAACCTTAAACCGTCGGATTATATTTACAAAATCAATAATGCGAATTAATCATCCAACGGGCAAATTACAACAATAAATAGCATCTCAAACTCGTGCTAAACGTGCTACAACCATAATTTTACACAAAACAAACTCGCGAAAACCATAAATCTGTTCTTTTAATATCGGTTCCGGCCAACTCATCGTTCACCGACTTTCCGGTGTCATCAAAGATAATTGATAGGTGGGTTTTCATTGGTTTGATCCGTCTAACAAAACCCCTAACCTAAATCTATCAAACATGTAATGGTTATGGAGAATTGAAATTTCTAGGGTTTAAGGTGAAGAAGATGAAGTTACTTTTCTGTTTATATTTAAATGATTTGCATTTTTTAACAGAAATATTAAAGTGCTCCAGTGGTTGTGTATGTGTTCTGTGGGCATGGAGACCCGGGTTCGAACCTGGGTCACAGCAAACCTGTTTTATATTTTTGAAAACCATTTTTATTAGTTTTCATAAATTAAATATATATTTATAAATCATAAAAAATAAATAAAATTAGTTTTATAGTTAAATAAAAGATGTTTTGATTTCCGTTAACAATTTTCGTTCAAGAATTAACTATTACAAACCAAACTACTCGTTAAAACTCATTAAATAATTATGTAGATAATATATATATATATATATTAACGTTGTAACTATATAAATTCTAACCAACAACGATAAATTCCGTAAATATGATTTAAATCTAATATTCAACTTATAAGTAATATTATAATAATAATTCATAAAAAAAGCCGTTAACTTAAATATTAATACACTTAAAAATGTGTAAAAAAATACTTTAAATAATAATGCATAAACCTTAAAACCAACACTTTATTTTCCATAAAATTAGTTAGTAATTCTTGTGTTTTTATTATTTTAGCTCGTGAGATTTGATCGTTCGGTTTCATATAACAAGCGTTCGTTTCATTGTCAAGTTTGTCATCCCAATTCAAAGGTGAGTTTCCCACACCCCCTTTTTACCTTTTTAACTATTTTGGGGGTAGCATGAATATTCTATTAACAATTCAATTTCGTTTATTTATTATTACAAACTACAATTCGTTACATGGACTTGTGTGCTTATTTTCTTAGTTGCTCAAAGATTATTTGCTCATGGTTTCCTCAATAAGTATGATCATACGCCCCCTATGCACTCAGGACCTCGATGTTATGAGTGGAATAGGGACCCCCGATCCGAGTACATTTGGTTGTTACTGAATGGAAAAGACATTGCTTGCGCTATTACTACACCAAGTTTCATGGAATTGTATGGTTTTTATGTACTTGTATCTTACTTGTGTGAACTCATTAACTATTCAATTAGTTGACTTGATTTTATATTTATGCTACAGGTACTTACATTAGAGGATGAAATGGCGAAACACAATAGAAGTCAGGTTATTTATAGAATAAACAAGAAGATGTGTTTTATTGTTTTTCCATTATATTTGTCTTATTGAACAACTTGTGTACTTGGAAGTTGAATGAATTAATGATATTATTGTCACTTAATAGCGTCACACGTGTTTTGTGCAATCTGTACGTCACACCCGGGCGTATTCCACTAAATCCGGGGTGTTACAGCTCCTCTTCCTGAAACACATGATATTGGTGAATCGTCTCATGATGCTCCTAAGAATATAACTAACTTATCAAACAATGTTTGCCAGGTCCCTCGATTTCAGCTGGATCTTACTTAATCATGTCATAACTCATACAGATTAATGTGCCGACAAGAGAGTTAATGACGGGTTGCTATATTTAGAAAGATATCCGTTTGTTAAAGGCAGAATCAATAACAAACATACGGTTGCAATGAATAATCAAAGGTAGAAAGCACACACAGGAGTCACTCAAAAGATTTCCATCTATATAATTTTCATCATACAAAGTGGATAATCGATTTAGGGTTTTAGGAATCCTAGGACAGCCGTCACACGATATATTCTATCACAATAAATGTGTATGTCTATTCTTTTTCGTGTGTGTTTTTTTTGCGGCGTGCCCTAAAACATTCTATTTATAGGCCTGCCACCCTATGACAGCTGTCATTCCTTCTAGAAACCCTAAATACAACGTACATATCCAAATTACATATTCAAAATAAACTAAGTGTAAAACAAGTCTTCCGGGTAGGCTTTACAACATTCTTTAATCTCCGAGTACGCTTTGTACTCTGCCATCCTTTGGACTTGATAACATAGAAGTGTGCTCGAAATCAGTTTCCGGGTAGACTTTACTTGAAGAGTATTTTACCTCACCGGGTAGACTTCAGTCTTCTTGGTTTTGTCAAACTTTGCCCGACAAATCCTTACGAGCAACCTTGTTCTTCAATGATCCATTTCAGCTCTTTGCTATAAAATAACTTATTAGCAAAGTGTACTCGGGAGTACTTGTAACGATTCCGACGAAACCAGGGATACCCTAACCGGTAGACGATAGTTACATCATATTTAATGTCGGGTACATGAGTTACCATGGTAATTATACGAGAATACATGGTTCATTGTATTGATTGTACGTGAATATATAATTCACCGCATTGAATATGCGATTAATCGATCGATAATTATTGAAACCCGAACGAATCGAGGGTTCAATTATAGACGATATCTATAATATTTAGTGATCTTACGAAGCATTAATGCTTCGGGATAAGTAAAGTACGGCACAGAAAAAGAATTTCGATTTAATGGTACGTCGGTACATTAAACGAAACCTTTAATACCAAACTGAGCAAGAGATGATCGATAAAGCCGAAAAAGATGCGCGATAATTAATGATATGATGTTTTAAGTTAATAAATGTCATGGTTTAAGTTTTTAAAGTTTTTTAAATCGGTTTTATATAAATTTCATTTTTAAGCCGAAAAACGACCGTTTTAGCCTCGTTTTAAGCCGAATTAAACATTTAACCGAAAAACGAACTGAACCAGATTATCCAAAACATTATCCGGATTACGAGAATCCAAACATGTGGACTAGAATGGAGAGGTGGGTCCCACCCCACCCCCCTAACCAAACCGATCGGACCTTAGGGTCTCATTCCATTCCCTCATTTCTTTTTTTTACACAAACACTCCCAAGTTCTTCAATCCTCTCAAGATCATGACATAAAAACCGAGAATTGTAGCAAGAACAACGAGGTAAAAACCGAGTTAATCACGTGTTCATCTTCGTTTCTTGAGTTAGTTTTCAAGAAAAAGAGGTTTCAATGATGAAAACCGATTCTTGCATGATCAAGTGATGTATACGGGTTATACAAGGGATCTTGATCCAAGAAAGGAGTTAAACGAATCAAAAACGAATTTTTACGGTTAAATCCTTGTTTTTGAATCATAACCGAAATCATGAAAGAAATGGCTTGATCGTGAGTGTAACTTGCTTGGTATTGTGGTATGTTGGTGGTAGGTTCTGTATTTAGTGGTAGATAAGGCGGAAAGACGAGTTTGTAGCTTGTAGTGGCGGAAAACGAAAGGTATATTCGGTTTACGTTGGGTTTTGGAAATTTGGACAGATTATTGATGCTTTATAGTTAGGTCATGAAATTTTACAGAGGTGTTAAACACATGAAAATATGAGTTCTGTGAATTTTTGGTAATTTTTGGATAAAGGATGAATATTTGGTGAATTTAATGCTCGGTTTTGGCCAAAAATGGTGAAAAATAGTTAAATATCATGAAAAATTCTGGAAATTTTCAGATAGGCTTTTTATTTCATGTATAAGTCACACACAAAATTTGAGGTCTGTTGGAGAAGTCTAAGTAGGCTTTTCGGTTAAACGAGTTCTAGGGTTTTCTAGCTCGGTTTTAGTGAAAATGGCATGTAAAAGAATATTTTGGTTCTGGAAAAATTACAGGGTACTATGTGGATGGCATGGGACATCCAAGAAAAATTTGGGATTTTTCTAAGATCGTTTGGTATTTACGACATATTTAGTGTTTAAATGGTGTTTAAAAATAGATAAATAAATTTTAAATATAAAAATTAATTCTGGAAATATTTTTATAAAATTCCCCACTGTCAAAAAGTTGTTTGTGTAAAATTTCAAGATCCGAGATTAAACGGATAATTATTTGTGCTAATTATCAAACTTTTAAAGTTAAAACGCGTAAACCGGTAAAGTTCGCTTAAGCGAGCTGACTGGTGTATAAAAACCCTAAAAATGAACTATTTTCATATAATTGAGTTAAACAAGTAAAAATAAATCATCCGAAAATAATTCGGATGATTTAGGTAATTTTTATCCGATAAAACAGTTTCCGGTGCACTAAAGACGGAAACGGGTCCCGCGGCCAATCGGGACGTCTAAACCGAGCTCTAACTTCACAAATTTAACTAAATTATCAGTCAACAACTATTTTCGGGTCGTGTGTGACCAAACTCATTTTTGAAACGTAAAAACGGATAACTGTGCTAGGCACACAAAACGGGAAAAACGATTAATAATAATTTTGACCATTGAACTCTAAACGAAATCACAATCTGAGTCCGGAGAAGTGTTCTGGGATAACATTGCCCCCGGAACGGGTACAGTACTGGGTTAACAGTGTCCCCAGATGTACCGGTTGATACGGTTAAAGGTTATATAAACAATAATTGTATAATAACGATCGTAGGGATCATATTACAGATTGGACGTGTTAATTGATAATGATTGTTGTTACCTGCTTGCATGTGCTAAGGTGAGTTTCACGAGCCTCTTTTTCTGAATTGTTTTTAAATATTTTCCCGGGGCGGAAGCATGTTATTCCTGAAATGTTTAAGTACATACTGAATGCATGGATTTGCGTGGATTTATATATATTTTATTGTACGGGAATCGTACGGAAATGTACTAAGATGGTAATTGTCTGAGTTGCTAACATTCTAAGGCCCCGGAACACGAGTGATTAACTGAAAGCCGGTAGAGTGTGGATAGTACTATTGGTCTGACAAACCCAACTGGTCCGGCATGGATTTGCTGATGTTTCCAGCCAGTTGCACATGTCTATTTTGTTGTTATATATATTTTGCTATGTAATGTTAGACATAGCGGTTTGGGGCAGGTACGTGGGCGGAGTATGCCACGGGGTTGTTTGTGGATAGTCAGAGGTTTCACTTGTGGGCTCAGCATAATTACATCGTGTTTCTGGGTTAACATTGCCCCCGGAATGAGTACAGTACTGGGTTAACCGTGTCCCCAGATAATAGTATATTTTGATATGGATTTATCATGGTTTACTCAAATTGTGAAACTCACCAACTATTCGTAGTTGACCCGTTTTCTCACATGCTTTTCAGGTACAATTAAGATGAAGTGATTGCTTACGTGCTAAGTGATTGATGTGTGTAAGATTTGCGTGCAGGATGTTAGGATACATTATAACAAATAGAATTGTGTATCGTATTGTATGATGTGTGAATCACCTAGACGGTAATGAAATACAAGATAATGTAATTTGAAGTATATTAATGTATTCAGTTTTCTTTATAAACAATGTGGTTGATATCAGAGGTGTCTGTTGCATCCCGTTTACGTTTCCGCTGCGGTTGCGGGGTGTTAAAGAAGTTGGTATCAGAGCCATTGGTTATAAAAGAATTAGGATGTCTTTAAAAGATACCTAAAATATAACCAATAGCTCAAGTATTATAAGATCTGAATATCAACTAATAATATATAGTGACGGGATCTGGATGAACTTGAATGGACAAGTGAGTTATTATGGTCCGGAACATAATAACAGACTTGTCTGCACGAGGGAATTCAGGGGAAGTCACTGGGTACATTAATAGGTAAAAATGGCAACATATGTGTAAAGTATATAATATTATTTATACGTGCTAATGTGTATATATATATATATATGTACATATCTTGTGGGTACATGTATTGAGAAATGGGACCCGGATAAAGAATCGGGGATGAAATAATAAAAGTACCGAGGATGCTGAAATTTCTAGAGCATCGGTTGATAATGAGTCTGACTTATCGGGCCATAGTTATTATAGTACCAAGTTAGATCTCCCGTTTGTCATTAACCAGAAATATCTAGTAACCGTCACTCCCAACCAAAATTGATAAATCCCTTACCCTACCAACACCGGTACCGTATATCCTAATAACCCCCTATGTTCACCCGAACCGCCAACCCTCACGTACGGACGGACCTGTACCTGAACCATTCTTGTTCCATTAAAATAAAAATAAAATAATAATAATAAAATTGATAATAAATGAGCAGATAAAAATAATATATAGAAATATATATATGTATTGCTCACTCTCAAACATATGAGACATACCACCTCCAGATCGAGAATTACTGATTTTAGCAAACCTAGAACGCCTGAGGACATTGACTGAGCAAGTGATAGAGTTTCCCATAATAGTATTAATAATATTTGAAGGCAACCCATGTTGCGCGATTACCTTGAACCTTGCAACTCCCTATGTTAACCTTACATCCGTTAGATGCCTATACCATGTATACTAGAATAGAATGATTACCCATACACAAAGAGGTGTTGGAATCATTATAGCATAGTTGGTTATTCGTTCGTAGGTGGTATACTGTGTATGCCGGATATACGAATAAACACGGATATTATAACTCCGTGGTACGTAATCGTTTGGTGCGCACGGTGAGCATGTATCGGTTATGCTGACATGCAGAAGGATATTGAAATCAAGTATATTAAACATTAATCTTTGTTGAGAAAGATCTATATGTCGGCTGGTGGACAAGGGTTATGAAACATATTTAAACGTTAACCGACGTCAGGTTAAGTCCATATGTTATTATACTTGTGGGACATATATACTAGATACTGGTATGTGTAATATGTATGATAATATTTGGTGTGTATGTGTACCTGCTGTTATGATTGAACTGGTAACGAGTTATACGGTGAGATTAGTATTGATTACTGCGTACGGGATGAGTACGGCAGAATGACATAAAAGAGTAACTCCAATGATGGAGATTGATATGATTCAGTTGATTGCTCAAAGATAGCAGATGATGATACCGAATGTCGTATCACAGATCACTGCTAGTGTTGATGCAAATGTGATCGCAGACTT